>NC_057938.1:16823455-17123455 GCF_018555375.3 Anguilla rostrata | reverse complement strand
CGGGCCACGGGGCGACCTCGATGTGACATCGTCCAGGCCATGTACAAGACCGAGTTCGCCCGCCTCAACGGGGACGTCAGGCTGCTCACGCCGGATGTGGTGGAGGGCTGGTCGGACCTGGTGCACTGCCCGTCCCAAAGGCTGCTGGACCGGGTGGTGCGGAGGTACGCCGAGACTAAAGATTCAGGAAGTTTCCTTCTCAAGAACCTCAAGGACACAGAACGGATGCAGCTGCTCATGACCCTAGCCTTTAATCCAGAGCCCTTGGTTCTCCAGGTAGGTTCTTGGGCTGTGTGGGCTCTCTGCCTGTCAACCATGACATGGTTCTGCAATTAGCACTCGCATTTGGTGTGATCTACCGCATTGGATAGTTCTAAGGATAGTTCTCATTCCAATTTAGCTAGCACCGGTGCTAAAATGGTACTGGTGTCTGGACTGTTATCTTCTTTAAAATTAAGAGCTAACGTCAACATTAAAGAACAAAGCCAAATACATGGTTTTATTTAATTGTTTACATTTTACTTTATACTTATTCATTTTGACCTAGTTTAACGTAGGCTAGCTTGCTAACACAGAGGGAGTGTAACGTTGGCTAGTGAAAGCATGTAGTGGGGCCCCGAAATGTGGCATTGAAATCTCCATTGCGATTCGGTTCAGTATGTACCGATCGTATGAAAACTGGTGCCAAAGTGCTACCAGGTTTTGGCACCTTACCCTAGGAGTGATCTCTCAAACCTCTTTATGCAAGACCTTGACCTTTAAGTTAGTGGCTGTCATGCTCCATGTCTGTTGCGCACGATCTTCTCTTCCTGCTGCGATAGAAGCCCACATTGTATCTGATTTATTGAAGTATTAAAACTTGATCCCACCTTTAGTGCCTGAATCAGCCTTGGTAATAAGCAAAATGGGTTCTGTCAGTCAACTGTTCTGCAAACAGACCTCTCTCGTTGCGTTTGGTATTTGTATGCACACTGCTTGTATCTGACAGGCTACCCAGTCCACTTTAGAATCGGCAGTTGAACAAGTGTAGTGTATATTTGTGAAGGTTTACGTGGCATTGTCTCCTTTAAGGAAGGAGATTTACTGTAGTGTGCAGCTCTATGTTTAATAATGCTTTTGTGGAATTCTTTTAATTATTAAAGAGAAACATCTGTCAATGGACGCTGGGAATCGTCAAGTCTGCTACGTTGCTGCGAGATGGGAAGAATCTTGTGGAAATCATACGTTGCTTAGTTTGGGTGCAATGCACGCCTGTAAATGCTTTGCCCTACTTTCTCGTTTCAATTAACACCACATTAATTCCACCTATCTTACGCGGCACACATTCGAATGGAGGCTAATCCCGAAGACGCTTTGTAGAGACTTTGCCCTTCTCACGTTCGAGACGGCGTTTAATATTGGGCCCGATCCTCCAGTCTAAGGTCTGATTGGGAACGGGCAGGTCCGCTCTCAGCTCCCCGTTCGATTGTCCTCCGCTCTTGAAGGGTTAGAGCAACAAAGCGGCCTCGTCCGCGGCGGCAGTCGATATCCGCTCTGACCTCTCAATTTTTCAATCCGGCCCCTGACACCGCGGGCGATTTGGGAGACGGAGGCGAGTTCAGCCGCACGCGAGAGCAATCTATTAAAAGCGATTAGCCTTGTGGGTTTTGCTTCCCCCCAACAAACCTTTTTGCACTAATTCTATCAGTGTTAAATGTCAGTTTTGGGTTGAAACCACTGATGAATTACCTCTCTGTCTTCCAGAGGGTTTTGACCAGGAGGATGTCGATGTGGGAATCAATTTAGCTTTTTTTTTTTTAAGCTGATTATTTTTTGGATTTAGTTGTGAAGGAAAATGGTGTTTGACTTTTGAAAATTTGAAAATGATTTGATCCTTCCACTCCCCCACATGTAACTGACAAATAACAAGGGTAAGTGAACTACAATTAAAATGTCAACTACAGAAACAGAAATTGTTCATGTAATGCTCTATGCTAAAAGGTAAGCATTTAAGGTTGCAAGCCCTTTGTGCGAAGTTGTTTTCCTTAAATAAGTCAGCTTCAGAACAGCAGTTACTGCGACACGCTGCTTCCACATTATAGAAATCAAACTGAGATAATCAAATTTTCTGAATTTAATGTCTGCTGAACACTGCTGATGCTGTGTTAAGACTCTGGCATCAGATCATAACATTTTTATAACGTTTGGGTTGTGGAGTTTTGTCTCTTTCTGCAGTGTCATTTTATTTAATTAGCAATGCAGCACAGGTGTTTGATGTAGTTTTCACAGCATCAGAAACCAAACTGGCTGCTGTATATTTGAGTGGGAAACCCAGCTTCTTTGTTGGTGGAGAACAATTCAATGTGGGCTTTTTTTTCGCATTTGGCTAACAATAGTGTTACTATGCACACAGTGGAATTGAAGGATTCAGTTTGTGTTTGATTTGCATACACGAGTCTGGAAGACAATTTCGCTTTGGGCTATAAATATTTTTGCAAGGGAGGGGGTGGCGGAACAAGGGAATCCTTCTGTTTTTTTCCCTATCAATGTCTTGACTGAATTGGCCTTTTAAAGTATCAACTTTTTTCTTTGAAAGTTCTACTTTTTCAGCATTTCTCATTGAAAAATCCTAATTGTAATCTTGAAGAAGTCCTCATTAACTCGCATTGAATGCTCACAATGCCTGTCTGGGTGAACAGTACCTCTTCTGCAGGCAGAAGAGCCGCTTAAATTAGTGCTTGCAAAAGCAGAACCCCTGGCCCACGGTTCTGTGTCACTGACGCTGATGTGTGGGGGGGTTGGGGTGGGGGGGTGGCAGGAGGCTTTGTCAGGGAGGCTCCTATGGCCTTACAGAGCCCTGTTTCTCACCTGACAGTGAGTTCAATCTGAGGAACGGTTATTATAGTGTTCAGGTGCGGTTTAAGAGTTTCAGAGAAGCCATCCCCGGATTACACAGAGAAATTTAGGATCCTTTTCAGAGCACGCTTAGAACAGCAGTTACTGTGGCATTTTTTCTCTCTCTCTCCCCCCCCCCCCCTTCCCCCCCTCAGAGGCTGAAAACCGCAGCATTACTAAAGTAAACATACAGAGACTTTTGAACAAACAGATTCCTGGTGTCGCTTTTTAGAAGCGCACGCCAGCTGAGCGGTAACAGCCGCGGTTGCAAATGCTTTTTAAACCGCTGCTTAAATATCGATTCCCGGCCCCCCGACCCCTAGTACAGCCGGACTTCAAAAATCTATCAGATTTTGTTTGAAGCGGCAGGCAAATGTCAGGGTGCATCGCGGAACGTTTGGCTGAAACACTGTCAGCTATAGCAGATAAAACTTAAAAGGACCACAACAGCAAAATGAATCACCTAGAGGGATTGCAGGTGAAGCAATGCACAGTGATCAAACTCCTTGATCCATGGCGAGGGAATGTTCTAATGGATCCCCTTACAGGGTATAGCCTACGTACAGTTCCTTTCAGCACGGAAAAGCACAAAAAAAAAGTCATGCGTTTGTTATAAATTACAAAATTTCCACTGTTTGAAATGCTAGAAACTTTGTTCGAAAAGAATGTTGGGAAACTGTGGTAGCGAGCCAACTTTAAAGGGAACTAATGTGGAACAGACGGCCATAGTTTGTGGTACATTCGGTTATTAAGGGTCAAACTGGTGGTAAGCAAGCGCGTGTTCCGGAGTGCAGCTTGGCCATTGCGGTGATCAGGGGGCGAAAGCGGGCTCAAATTGGGCTCGGAACGACTTCAGTAATTATGCATGAATTTTGGATCTTTAAACTGAACAAGCGGTTCTCCTGGGACAGTTTTATTGCTCAGCTAAGCCATTTTATGATATTGCCCCTGGCATATTGCACTCCTGTTCTATTTTTTGGGATTTCCTGTATAGGCTACTTTCTGCAAAGCTTTCGCTGGCAAACAAAGTTGGAAATGTTCTGTAGCCTTGTACATAATGTGCCAAGGAACAACTAGGGGCACCAGGGGCTTCATTGGGAGTAGAAAAAAACGCTTAGTATTTTGTCTCAGTAATAATTTATTGGACTATAGACTCTAGCCATATGTAAACCCAAAACTTGCCAGCGAGACAGCAGCTGACAGGTTTTCTCCTGAACAGTCACAGTTTCCCCTGGGGGGTATACTAGGAAAGAAGGTGAACATACCGAGGGTTTCTTTACGTCAGCTGGCTTGACGAAACGGTCTCACGGCAGTTATCAACTTCATAAGTGAACACAGGCTTTATTAAACAGGCTCTGTCCTCTTTCCAATGAAAGAAGCAGTGTCTGCAGCAGTGAGCCTACGGCGGTACATCATGGACTGTGCTCGAGCAGCGTATGTCTCTCCTGAAGAAGAAAGACTTCTAATGGACGGATACGAACGTAACACACATTTAATCGCAAAAAGCAACACCCTGGCTGCTAACAAAGCTCGGGGGGGAGAGGGGTATGTAGTTCTGCATATGTTCTGTGACTGCATATTCTAGCTCCTACACTTTAAACTTGATATAGCATATTTTAAATCTTGCCTGAAGCTCACACCAAGTTTATGCATAAAACCAAGAGTTATAGGCCTATTTCTATCCCATAATTACAAGGGATAAGCTGATATGAGCACTTAGGGTTCAATAAACTTTCATGTGTGATGTATTCCCTCTGTTGAGAATTTATATCTTTCGTATAGTGCATCCTCAGGGAAAGCCAGCGGAGTTTTATACGTTTTAATCTGTTAGCCTGAAATTAACTTAACCTGCCCTGGACCAGGTTAGCTGTGAAGCATAAGTTACCATGGCGATATAACCCGATTAAGTGCGAGCCAGCTTCGTGTTCCGGAAAACCCGGGGTTAAAGTGATCCAGCTAACCCCGCGGTCTCGCTTTGTGGTACGCCCACCTGGCCAGACAGCCTGCTGGGAAGGCTGCCTGCAGTGACTGGGAGAGCGGTCGGGGTGTTCCCAGCGAAGGGGGCCGGCCCGCCCCGAGAGCCTGATCCGTTCCGCACACAGACGGCAGCTGTGTTTGGTTAGGTAAATGCCCTGGCAGAGGGCTCTCCGGGACTCCAGCCCGCCCACAACTCCCCCCCCCCCCCCCAACGTTCTCAAGTCAGCCACTCAGCGGGGGCCCGCACTCTTTGTTCTCCCCACATTTTAGCAGCCGCTCTTTTTTTTTTTTTTGTTGCTTCTTTTAAAGTACGATTTAAAAATAAATAATTTGCCTGAAAATAGCTGAAACTGTTTACTTTTTCAGTTTTTTTTTAAAGCACCAAACAAAGATGGGCTAAACTGTTACCCGGAGCACGTAGCGTTTCAGCTACGTTGCCTGGTGCCCTCTGTCTGTCCGCATGCATTCATGCATTAAATTTGCAGTTTAGCGTAGCTAGGTTTAGCACTGTTTAGTCTCGTCCCCTGACCGATCTGTTTTTTTCTCCCCGGCTCTCCAATTTTGCGGAGCCTGCACTCGGCTTGCAGGCTGGCGTTCGGAAACCAGATGGAGTTTTGGGTTCCGAGGAGAAAAGATGACGGGGTGTGCTTAGGGGAGACTGCAACACCCAGCCCCCCCCTCTCCCGCCATGGGTAGATTCTGAGCAGGCTCCCAGCGCCGTTTCTATTTTCCGAATTTCACCTGGGAGAACCCCGCCCGCGCCACGGCTCCCTCCTCCGGTCCCTGCGTGCCGGCCCTGAATTTTGCGCTGAATGGAAACTCCTGTCAGGGGAAAAGGTTAGGTCTTCATCGCAGCTCCAGCAAATTGGTGTCCCTCGGTGTCTTGTTACCCCGAATGGAACACAAGTCTTTATTGTTAATTAAACGTATCTCGGTAATATTATTACCCGTATATATATTAAATATTGTTTGATGTCACAAATACTATGTACATCAAGCACACTTTTTGTGTTAATTCTGCACTCCGTGTAGATGGCCGTACCTTATTTAAAATATGAATTACGGAATTAAGTGGCGGAGTCATAAAAAAAAAACGTTGCAAATTGCGTTACATGAAAAGGAAATGAGTCCTGCTCTCCGCGCTCTCTCATTCTTCCTCCTCGCCTTCTGCTGTGGAGGATGATTGAGAGCCCGACTTCTCGCCGTCGTGTTAGTCACCCCCGCCCCCCACCTCCTTAGCAGGGGCAGAGATTGACATGGCTGACACACCGCAGAGGGTTGCGCCTGGGAGAGAGAGACCGAGAGAGGGAGAGAAAGAGAGGGGGAGAGGGAGAGAGAGAGAGAGAGAGAGATCCCCACTGGGGCTCTGCGCTCGCTCCGGGCCGACCGGTTAAACTTTAATGGGCTGGAAAATACCAGACAGGGCTGTGCTGCAGGGTCAGTGGAGAAGTTTAAAATAAAGGGCAAGTGCTTTCTGTGGAGCTGCACCGGAGGAGTCTTGCCAGACCTCTGCTTAACTAGTCTTAAACCCCCCCCCCCCCCCCCCATATTCCCCATTCTATTTTTAAAAAGGCGGTAATTAGCTGCCTCGACCGGGGTCGTATTTTCACCCCCCGCCCCCCCCCCTTTTGACGTTACGTTTTAATTTACGGTTTCATTAGCGTCTCGCTAGCGGGGAGCTGCCTGCCGAGGCATGGGACGCGTCCGGGCTTCAGCGATATCTGGCGTGCCTACTCCCAAAGAAAATCACGTCCAGACGTGTTTGCTGTAGAGCCATGGGGGAATGAAGCGGCGAGGGAGGGAGGGAGGGAGGGATGGGGGGAAGGAGGTGTAGGGTGGACAAACCGCTCCTCGGATTTCACGCCTCCCAGCTGGGCCCGTACCGTTGAGCGTCACGCGGCTGCGGATGACTTATTCAGTCCAGCGCCTCCGGACGGGCGGCGGTTTTCTCGCCAGCGCCGCGCGACAGCTGCGGTTCCCCCCGGGACGTCCGCGAAGGTGCGGCGGGTTCCGGAACGCGGCGCGCTGCACCTGGAGTCCCCGGGTGTCAGGGCTGACGCAGTCGGCAGATATCAGGCCACAGCTGCGTGCGGCTCTGCACTTCAGAGCTTTCATATTCGCTATTATTATTCATGATGTTTTCTGTTCTTTTGCATTCATTTTTTTTGGATCAGCAGACACCCTTGTACACAAGCTTGTGCAGTTTGTAATTGACACATTCATTTAAATGGCCTGATGTCACATTTAAGCAATTGATATGTTTCTGTGATTAGCTCAAGGTTACAGCAACCAAACATACAACCTTCTGGTTGCAAGTCCAGTTATATAACCACAGAACACTGCTGCTGCTGCTTCTGTGTGTCCATTTCAGCATCATTTTCTGCATCATGAGATCTGACTCAAGGGAGAGGCAATTTGCTTCTCAATGGGGAATGACAGCAAGTAGCCTAATCTCAATGCAATTTCCAGAAAGTCATTTGAGTGTGTACAATTTTATTTTCAGATGAAAGAAAAGATTGGGAAAATTGCATGCTGTTGTGTGTGGTCAGGAAAATTAATGTGTAGAGTTGCTCGGCTCACTCTAAAGGCGCCTGGTCTTGTTTTTTGTCTTTTCCTTTTCTGTGTTTTCTTTGCCAAAACAAAACTTCGCGGAACAGCCTCGTTCAAGGGCATTATGGGCCGGGAGAACAAGGGCCGATTGTTCACGGCCGAGCGAAGTATTTCAGCGATCACGCCGCGGGTCTAAGGTTTCCCTCGGAAGCCTGCCGGAGAGCCCTTTTTGGTGACAGGCGCCGTCCACCTCCTCAGGAATATTCTGGAATACAGGCTCAGTGTGGCCTCCCCTTTCCCCAGAGCTCAGCAACCAGGCCTATGACTGCAGTCAACCGGTCTCCCCAAAAGAGAACAAGACGATTCTGGGCATCAGATTTTTTGCTACTTTTCATTTTAGCAACCCTTGTTTTTGCACCGTGAGGGTTTTGCTTAAGATGGAGGATATGATATTTGAAACCTTGAGACTTAAGACTTAAGGGCAGTAATGCGGACCAGTGCAGCAGGAAGCTGAATATTTCAGCAAAGATGATAATAAAGATAATAAAGATAAAAATAATTTCACCACAAAATACTTCTCAGAATGTATCTCACTTTTATAGGAACGGAGTGTAGCACAGTGGGTAAGGAACTGGGCTTGTAACCGAAAGGTCGTAGGTTCGATTCCCGGGTAGGACACTGCCGTTGTACCCTTGAGCAAGGTACTTAACCGAAATTGCTTCAGTATATATCCAGCTGTATAAATGGATACAATGTAAAAAAATGCTATGTAAAAGTTGTGTAAGTCGCTCTGGATAAGAGCGTCTGCTAAATGCCTGAAATGTAATGTAATGTAATGTTATGAATATTCATGAATATTCATCCCCCCCCTTTACTGAACTCTTTACAAAAATGCCTTGGGCTACTGTAGTATCTAGTCAAAGCAAGTCATGCATGTTATTTGAATGAGGTCATGTTCCATTTGAGTTTTGACAAAAATATTTCAAACCTCAGTTTGTTACAATATTTAACAAGCAATTGGTGAACCTGTTGTCCCCCAATAAGGATACAGTGTCGCCACCTCCGATTTCATTGGGTGGGGGTCAATTACTTGATGCCTAATGTCGAAAGTAGAAATACAGTTAAGGTAAGCTTTTAATGGATACACTGGATAGACTTAATTTGAAGTAGTTGGGTGCAATTGCTGGACATTTTTCGAAAACAGTGGGATCTGCTGGTGACAAATCGAACATAGGAGATCGCTGAACCTGGCAAAATCATGCCTGTTTTGTCGTATTGGGAGCTACAATCCAATTGCTAAAGAAATAAATTCTTGGGAAAAAAAAACCCTAAAACAAATGGAATATCTGCCTGCCTAGTAGTAAGTTGCTTAACAGCTAACATTAGCTAACTACATTACCTTCATTTCTAATGGGGATAATTTCCTTTCAAAGGACTTGGAGCAAGTGATTTTCAGTGTCGTCTTGGAGTCGAAAAAGAAAAGCACGGAGTATGGAAGTCTGAGTGAGCCCTAATATTTTGATGCAACCTGTTTGATTGCAGGTCGATTTCAGAGATGGAGCCCTGCTGTTGCACCAAAAGTCCAAAATGCATAAAAATACTGTACATCCGACTGAATGAATTGGCAGTGGGCACGAAAGGAAAGCCTGGCAGTCAAAAATAAATCTCTCCCTACGCAGGAACGAATGGCTGCTCTGAGAAATGCTTTTCGACCTCGCTCACGCAAACTTATTTGAAGCCTTTCCTGAGACGGGCACGGGGAGAAATATTTGGGAGGTGTTGGGTAACAGGATAATGCCACGCGTCCCCTGCACTGGTGGCGTGAGGCTCTGATTGAACGGGCAGGGACCCAAGGTTGCGACCCGGCCAATAGTCTCCGTTCCCATTCCGAACATTCAAACTGCACTACAGCTGAGGTACGGTCCTGAGCAAAATCCTGTGAATCTGTGGGAAGCTGTAAACTGTACAACTTGGATTATTTAATTTAAAATTTTATTCATTCATTTTTTTAATCAAAAATTTTGATATGGCTGCTATTATGAGCTCAGTTGGTTCTCTCTAAGCACAGGGTGGGACTCATAGTCTTGAGTGCAGTCAAGATGACGATAGTTTATTTAAGCTTCCCTTGTGAACGTACTGAGTTAAAAGCTATAGTCGGGCAGCTCGTGGGGTTGGTGCTTATACCGGTTTCTGTCGTGTGTAGCAGACGTTTGAGCACCGCCTCTCCCTTCCGCACAGCACACTGGAATATCGCAGGACCGCCGCTCGCAGTCCATCCCGGCGTATTTCCGAGGGTCAAATGGAGATGGAGGGAGTGACCGAAGAGGTGGCCGCCACGTCTTTAATATGAATGGGCTGGGTCCCAGGGCGCGCACGCTATCCGCAAGGTCACCGAAGCAGTTACTTTGCGCCTCCTTCCATCGCCCATCGCGTCAGCTTTACCTGTTCTCCCGCTGCACCAAGGGGTCCTGCTGTTGCAGCTATCCTTTCTCTCCGATCGTTTGAGGCCATTAACCGCAGGATCCATGCATATTTAATCACCACACGAGCAGTCGACTGGGTGCTCAGATTTCTACAGTTGTGAAGCAAAAATAAACAGGCATTATACTTATCCTGCTTGTCGCAGTACTATTCAGTCTTCCTAAGTGCTGCATGAACAAAGGCAAACCATGCTCCTCCTCTCCCATCTCAAATCTTTCAAAGGTTTCTGAAGCTTATGCCCAAGGACATTTGCAGTGTGAAAAATTGATACCTGAACATGACTCGGTTTGTAAGTGCAAGTTCACCCACAGATATTTTGAGATTTTTCCTGCCTTTTTTTTAACCCTGCACACCAACCAGAACTCTCTGCTCCTCTACCTCTGGGCACCTGGCCTCCCCTCCAGCTAGCCTGCACTTCCGGATCACATGCCCTGTCAGTTCTGCCACCTTCCCCTCCCCCCCTGGAATGAAAGTCCCTCCTTTCTTTGAATTTACAGGGATAATGTTATAGGTATAGCTGTCTAAAGATGATCGGTCTGGCATCATTTCTTTTTGTTACAATACAAACTGTTAACATTACACTTGTGGATTATAAATAGGTCTTATGTGCCTTCTTGGTGATATCACACTTGTATTCCTGTGACTAACACCGATGTTCTCATTCTCCGTTTATGTAACTTGCTCTGGATAAGAGCGTTGTAGTGATAATAATGTAATTAATCAGATTTGCTTCCTGTTTTAATAAAAGCAGCTCTTCATTTTAACTTTGCTTGGGGCTCTTGACCACACTGTTACTAAGGAAACCGAACCTTGTCCTGTGCCTGTGAAATGAACTGCAGTGTTTGGGAGAGCAGTTTCATGGACCTCCTAATAGGTGGAGCTGCACTGAGCCATCAATAACCTAATTGTTTGAAGCAAGCAAAATGTTTTGGTCTCTCTTGGAAACCACTCAAAACCGGGGGTCGTATGAGAACTTTGCCCATTTTTGGTTTTGTGAAGCTTCATTCTCCTCGTAAGTACCTTTTATGCTTACCCTACCAATCCTCGTTTTAGCTTGTCTTGTCTTTCTCATAAAGCACAGTCAACGTGGTCCACCAGCTTAGTCACGCAGGAAATGCTTGAATGTATTTATATAGTCCACCCACAGCAAAACTGAGGCATTAGCTCTGACATGGTTCCCCCAGCTGAAAAATGATAATAAATCCTGACCCACATCACGGAGGAAACAACTGGCATTACTGCCATAAATTCTCACGCAGTCGGCCGTGAAAGTATTCGTTTTATTTATTTATTTATTTATTTATTTATTTATTTATTTTAACATTTTCATTAATGCGCGCTCCTCGCGGTGCTTAATTGCCTTGGGCTTTGCAGGAGCGCAGTGTTATTGAGAGGAGTTGCCTTAATGAGCCAAATGCTCCGCAGTTCTTCGGAGGCCCGCTGTGCTGGAGGTGTGCGGCTTCGCCGCCGTGCGCCCGCTCATGCGGCGCGTGTGCGTGCGTCCGTCCGAGCGCGCTTGCGTACGTGTGAAAAGGCTCAAAAGCACAGAATTTCCGCTCGGTCGTAACCGACGCGTTTATTTAAACCGCGCTTTAGCACGAACATTCAAAACACCTTCACTCTCAGTACCGCTGTGCAACTTTTTGCTAGCTCGTTGAATCTTCATATTGTCTGCTATGCCGGTTTGGTTTACGTAACCAGAAGGTGTACGGTCTACGTAGGAGATGAGATTTGTGAAATTTCGGGCTGTGCTGATCCTTGCTGTTCCCTCCGCAGAGCTTTCCGTCTGACGAGGGTTGGCCGTTCCCGAAGTACCTGGGCGCGTGCGGGAGGATGGTGGCGGTCAACTATGTCGGAGAGGAGCTGTGGAGCTTCTACAACGCCCCCTGGGAGCAGCGGGTGGACCTGGCCAGGCAGCTGATGGACATCGCCGAGCAGCTGACCAACAACGACTTCGACTTCGCGCTCTACCTGCTGGACGTCAGCTTCGACAACTTCGCCGTCGGGCCACGGGACGGCAAGGTCATCGTCGTAGATGCCGAAAACGTCATCGTGGCAGACAAGCGGCTGATTAAGCAGAGTAGGTGTACTCTTCAGTACTCGGTGGGCCCGGCCATTGCACAGTTTGCCTGTGACTAAAAACAAGACTTCAACTGATTGTAAAGGGGCTGAAAATACTTAAAATAACCATAAATTATCACAGAGGGATGTATGCACTACACAGCCAGAAAAAAACAGCTGCATATACTGTATCTGTTGATAATGGCAGAGAGGGCATCATGGCTGCGAAAGCAATGAAGCGGACCGTAAGCATATCAGATGTCAGAAATTCACATCGCTAAAAATAACTTGCTAGCATAATGGTTATCTAGCATAACAGATTTACTGTTCTTGAAGCTAGAAATTCTACTAATGCCGTCCACGGTAACCAACCCATAATTGCACTTCACTCAGCTTGTCATCAAGCGCTGCCAAACTACAGTGTAGGTATCTGACTTCAGATAAGCGAGATAAGGCAGGTCCGGTTGTCCATAGAAATCTGACTAAAAGAGATACAGTACCGTGCCAGCTACGTGAAACTTATACGGCTGAATCCCCTTAATTCCATAACGGATTAGCACATAATTTGGGTGTTTGCACAGAATTGCTAAATCCCAAACCATTTCCCATACATTCCATTATTAAGAGATCACATATTTGCATAAACCATAAATCATATTTTGGCTATTTGCATCAAATTATGTCCAGTTACATTGCATAATGATCTGGAAATATGTTGCCTATTTCTAATAATAATAATTAAATTTATTTGTATAGCACTTTTCAAAAACAAAGTGCTTTACACACATAAAAGAAATAAAATAATACAAGATGTAGACGACAGCTTAAGGGACACATTAAAACAAAGTATATGAATAAATAGACTTTGTTTTAATGTTTGGTCGAACAACAACTAAGCCTCTTCACCATGTCTGCATGCTTTGAGTTGCAGCTATGATTCGGTGCTTGAAGCAGCAGGCTATTTGCATTAATGAGCAGGTGTACCTGAGAGATACACTTGTTCGCTAAATGGGGAACAGGCCCAGTAACAAGACTCAGGAATTTGGTCATGAAGTCTCTGGTCATAATTTCGAAAGAGCCAATGTCAGTGTAGCCATAGTTTTTTGAAAATGACACCCTTTTCTTCTGAATGGCATCATTCTTAGGAAACGGAAAAAATGACGCCGTGACGTTGCCCTCAACTTCATCCTCTGTTAGTGTGTCCAGGGAGGGCACATACACAGCATGCTTGCAGTGCAAATGGAGGCTTTATAATGAAATTAAATAATGAAACTAAATAAGGAAAACTATAGCTCTGTAACTCTAGGGGGTAGTGCAGCTAGCCTAACTAGCTAGCCAGCCAGCTACATAGCAGCGTCGCAAAGGGGTGGAGAGCGTGGGAGAAACAGCAGGATGGTCAAGGAGAGATACTGGGAGAGGGAAAGGGTTGGTAGTGGTATTAAGAGCAGAAACGTAGCAAAATAACTACAACTAACTATTGCAAATCTCTATTGATAACGTGTACAACCATTTATTTGAGCGTGACAAAATGCATTTATTTGCCTCAAACTGTGGGACACTAAGACACTAAAAACATTTATTGACCATTATGTGAGGTCCTTGATGATTTCATGATGGACTTTGGCCCTTGGCTTGGTAATAAATCGAACTCCATCCATTTAATCCCCACATAAGCATAGATGGAAATGTTTAGACTGATACAAATCGATATATAGCAATGCAGTTGTTTTCCTGTACTGTTTCTGATTCTTAACACATCCCATAATAACCCCATACTATGTATTCCGAAGCCATTCACGGATTTACCTTAACAGTCACTTTAAGGATTAAGTCTGGTGGATTTCAGGGTATGTATTCAGCGTGAGTCTCTCTCGTGTCCAAGATATGCAATTATTTAATGAACAGCTGCTGCGATTCTCAGATTCTTAACTATCACTTATCATGCTGTGCAATTACTTGGTAATTATTGACTGCAGTATGTGTTGATCTGCCCTAGCACTTTCCAGATGCCTTTATAAAACCCTCTGCGCCTAGTTTGTACGTTGCACTTTAGGTTCAGTTCAGTCAATAAGTAGGGATGATCATCAGTATGCCGGTAATCAATACCTGCTAACAAGAACAAATTTGAATAGGCTGCAGTGGACTGTTGTGTTAGGAAATTGGCAATTCCACCAGAGGTTTCAAGGTCAGATCCACGGTTGGTCACTGCTGTTGTACCCTTTAGAAAGATAATTAACCCGAAATTGCTTGGTTAGGGTTCCAGCTGCATGAGTGGAGAATGTGTAAACCGCGAGCTTTGCAGGTCACCCTAGACATGGCCGTCTGCCAAGCAAATAAATAATGCAAATGCAAGAAGAGACCCCGTAGGTCGATGTGCGGTCACAAATCGCAATTTAAATATCAGAAGCAGGCCGCTCAAAAAATAAAAAAAATCATCATCTGCATCTGTGCTGGACGGAAATGAGAGCAGACAGAAACTACAGTGTTGGCTCAGAGCTGGGGGCCAACAGGGGGGATCGGTGAAGTGACACAAACTGATGTGCTGGCCAAGGTACAAGGCCCCCCAACCGGGGCAGCAGATGGATACTGAGTGTGCTTTTTGCTTTTGACATGTGACAGGTGATGTTTCCTCCCCCCCCCCCAGGGGGAGGGCCTGCCTTCCCCCACAAAACTGTAAAACTTGTCTGTCCCGCTGCCAGAATGCTGGCCCTGTTGGAAGTACTGCACAGGGAGAAAGTGAAGAATGCGCCTTCTCTTCTAATGAGCCCGTGAGCGTCCGTTTTCCTCCTACGCATTGCCTCCGACAGGCAGAGGGCATTTTGAAAATGAAAAATGGTTCCGGAATAAGTAAAATGGAAATGAGTAGGCATGGTATTTTTGGTTTCTCACCCTATTTTAGAGATATGTGCAGCATAAGAGGTCTTGTACATCATTTCTAAAGCATTTAATTGGACACTGTGTTCTGGCAGATATTGTGACAAATTTTTTTTACAATTTTGCCTTAACAATTTTTAAGTGAGGAGGGAAATGTGAAAAGTTATGTGCTATACAGTGGCACCTGCTGGCTTGCTTAGAGCTCCAAGGGGAGCAGTGTGTTTGCCTACGCTGTGATTGGTGAACTAATGTCGGTGAGGTAGATTACAGCTGGCATCGGATAAAAGCGACGGGTTGTCGCAGTGTGTGGGACAGAAGGCCGTGAGAAAATTCAGACTACTTTTCTTGGCACTCATTCGATTTGCGTATTTGTGCTGCATATTTGTGCGTGTCATGGACAAAAGTGAAGGCAGGGTTCTTGAACAGGATAAGCCTATTATAAGGAAAAGGAGCTCTCGAGTTTTAATTTTCATAAAAAAGGGACGAGCTGGAAGAGTAGGGAACTGCCTGGTAGTGTCTAGTCTGAGAGAGTCTGTTGAGTGTGAAAACAAATCTGTATTGAGCACTACAGTGCATGTGTATTTTCTAAGTGGGCAATTTAACAATGGACGACATCGCGCAATACAGGATAGGCATTTAAATAAAGAAGACCAGGTCAAAACCTAGTATATGGCTGGACCGAACCCGGCCGACCAATGGTGTGACTTCATCGCTCAGTGACTCAGTCACGGACATTCGCGTTTATAGGGCTGGCCCCGCTGTTACGGTCCAGCCAAAAAAAAACATGAGATCACTGCACTTCTGTCGTAGGATAGAGTCATGTGACGTGATTGTTCTGACGCACCGGCTCTCTGCAGGCACGGTGTCATTGACCTGCGCCCGATTTTTGCTAAACGCTACGGTAGCGTCCGTGTCAGCGCTATTGATCGAGTTGTTAGGGGGCCGCAGAGGAAGGGTTTTGGCGGCGGGGTGGCGAGGTTTTGACCGTACTCGGACGCAGGAACGCCGCGTTACGTTTCTGAGGTACTGAGCGGGCTGTGCGCTTTCTCTCTGAGAGCTTCTATCGATCCCTCTGTTAATGCGATTCCGGGGGCTTCCGCGGAATTGAGCTTGCTGTTTTGTAGCCTCCTATGTGGCAGTGTCCAAAATAAATAAATAAATAAAATAAACAAGACAACTGCGGGAGATATATCTGTGTATCAGTCAGCTTGGTGGAAAACACAGTGCCTGTTA
This sequence comes from Anguilla rostrata, assembly GCF_018555375.3. Taxonomy (NCBI): domain Eukaryota; kingdom Metazoa; phylum Chordata; class Actinopteri; order Anguilliformes; family Anguillidae; genus Anguilla; species Anguilla rostrata. Next base: position 17,107,405 of record NC_057938.1, on the reverse strand, counting down.
GCTCTTCTGACTCTGTCCTGGACTACTAACCGGGTCAGTCACAGGTAACGCAAAAATAACTGCCCTTCTGAGTAACGGCACGGTTTGGTTAACATTGCTACATACCGTAGCTGCCTTATAAAGATATTACTCAATTTCAGTCCTGCTAGAAATCCAGTGATGAGCAAGTTGTGATTGTATCTAATATCAATATTATGTTACCCAGTTATCAGAGCGATGTAGGCCTGAAGTTATTTATATATTATAAAAAGTGCATCTTTGCTAAACATTTCTGGAAAGATCAACATGTTCATCCGGTGGTATTATTAGCAAGGCGTCAACTCACAAGCATAAGCTTCTGGGTTTTATTTGTATTTGTCATTCTGTTCTTTTATACAACAAAATGGTTTTAAGAGCGAAAGAGGAAAATGAGAGCGGCACTAAGGGGCGCCATTTTTATTAAAAACAAAATTAATATATTTGTGGCTGGTTATTCAGCCTCATGAAGACTTGAATCTGAATGTTTCCTATAGTCTCCCAAATGCTTTACCTGCATTTTGTTCTGTGGTACTTAATTGCAGTAGGAAGTGGCTTCAAGCCGTCCCTGATTTACAAATGTAAATGTGTAGGCTAATGGCTGCATGAAAGTGATAATATTTCCATAGAAGTGCCTTCAGCGGCGGGTTGACAGTATTTATCGGTGTTTCATGCGGCGCACGGAGTGCTGCTCTGAAGCGACTCGCCGTGCAGATGCGGAATGGGTAGTGTAGTCATTTCTAATCTGCGGGGAAGGCTGTAATTTTCCTCCTGTGGGTCTCGGCAGCATGAATACCGAACGTCTCCCTGTTCCCCCCCCCCCACCACAGATAAGCCGGAGAACTACGACGTGTGGTACGAGAGCCGCGTGGAGGACTGCGACAAGGAGGCCTGCCTGTCCTTCTCGAAGGACATCCTGTGCTCGCGCGTCACCGTCGACCACAACTACTACGCCGTCTGCCAGAACCTGCTCTCCAGGCACTCCGCCTGGCGCGGCACCACCGGCGGGCTCCTGCACGACCCGCCGGCGGATGTGGTCAGGGACGGGCGCCTGGAGGCCCTGCTGGACGAGTGCACCAGGCCCAAAAAACAGTACGGCCGCTACCAGGCGGCCAAGGAGTTGCGCGAGTACCTGGCGCAGCTGAGCAATAACGCGAGGTAATGAACGGGGTGGATTCGCGCTCCGGCGGCTCCCCCCCCCCCCCCCTCCCACCCCCCCACGACCGTCAACCCCCTTTTCTCAGCACCACCACGGCAACAGCGACAGACTTGACTTTCCAAGGTGACGGACTCCGATGGGTTTCCCCCGCTCCCCATGTTATTTGTGTTGCTTTTTTTGGCGTTGTTTAATTCACGCCCGTCGGACAGAGGAGGTCGTCAGAGGGGTCGTCCAAAGATGAGACGGCCGGAGGACTGCGACGGGAGAGAGTTTGTGGTGCGGGAGGGGGAGGGGGAGGGGCGAGCGCGCACTCGACGGCGCGAGAATTTAAAAGGCGGGGTGGCCTCGCGACGTGACCTCGATCGTTAACGGAACGGGGCAGCGCCGCCCGCCCGCTAGCCCGAGGCCCGCCTCTGACCAACATTTGGCCGGGGCGCTTTGGCGGTGCCGATATTTCAATTTTATGTCGGCCCACAAAAAGCGCCGGACCGTTCGGCCCGAAGTACTGAAGACGTACGTCGCTGTTCATTGACGCCGAAATGGGTTCTGCCGGTTTTCGATTTCCTGCTAAATCGAAATGGACTCTCATTTGGTACCGTGGAGTTGGTGGAGGACTCGCAGAAATTCTGTCACTGTTGGCTGGAGTGAAACAATCGGCCCCCTGTCTCCTGTGTCCTAGAGCTTGGCAATCAGAATTTTAGAGGACACGAGAGACCTGGGGGGGGGGAAACTTTAAGTAGAAAACTGTAAGGGAATCCTGAATGTGCATATATTGCATATACCAAAGAATCTGCCTGTATGTAACGTGGTCCCCGGTTACACTCTGCAATGCCATACTTGTTCCTCACAGAACAGTTGTAACTGACGTAAGGAATCCGTCTCGACGAGTAGAGGGAGAACTGCTTTTCCTGCAAGACCAGGTCCGCTTCTCTGCATCCTGGGAAAAGCAAGAGAGTGGGGAGGGGGGTTGGGGGGGGCGGGCGGGGTTGTATGACTCTGAAGCGGTGCCTTTCATCCAGATTGTACACAGGCACTAGATTCAAATAGGCTTTTATACACCACTGGGGTTCTCAGTGTTCTCAGAGAGTAGCAGGCTTTTTGAAAAAGGGAATTATGTATATCCGCAAAATAAAACTGATTTTCCCAACCGTCTGTCCCTCAGTCCCCATCTAGCAAATTTATCCCGATTGTCTGTACTGTGTGTGTGTGTGTGTCCATTTAAAAACTGTAAAGCATGTGAACATTTATGTTCTTGAACACTTCTTGAACTCCGTTGAGACCAATACTTTACCATCTGCTGTCCTCTGCCACTTCTATCAGCGTACTGTAAATCCCTTGCACGTTCATTCAGTTTATAGCATGTAAGTGCACTACATGATCTACAACCGTTCAGGGTCGCTGTCAGAAATTTCTCAATCCCCCCAACACACACACACACACACACACACACTCATAAAACATTGACTGCAATGCAGACAGCTCTCTCTCTCTCTCTCTCTCTCACTCTCACTCACACATAAACACACTCATATACACACACACACACACACACACACACACACACACTTGAATACACCACAAGGATGCCTTCTATCCTTAACTGATCCAGGAAAATCCTTCTTTGTTTGTTTGGGAAAGCAATAAAGCTCAATTAGATTATTTCATTCTGAATACCCCTGTTGTTCATTTTTACAGCATCTACCCCTAATCTCGTTCGTTCGTCACCCAGGGATGCCGTGGCAGAAATGGGTGATGGTCTGACTTTGGGAGGATTTGTATGTGTATTTGACAACTGTCTGCTTTTGTACTGTAATTGTTTATTTGACTATTATGTCAGCTAGGCCTGATTTTACTGTGCCTTTCATTCAAAAGTTGTATTTACAACTTTTAGTGGGTTGGAAAAGAAAAACAAACAAACAAAAAAAAAAAAAATATATATATATACATACACTCACCCAGTCTACGCAGACTCTTCATTTTTTGTTTTCTTCCCTTGCCACATTGATTTAATTATTTGATTTACCTTTTTAAAAAATAAAAAATAATGCAGTAGGAAGAATGCACTCTATCATAGGGCAACGGATTGCTTTTGTCAGCGGCAGACCTGCCCTCGGTCACCGTAGTCTCCAGACGTGGGGTCGCGGAGCCGATTGAACCTGGGGGTATGAAAATAAGGCCTCGTTCTGCCGCCGAAGGCAGCCAGTTCTTCCCTTAGCCGGCGCACACATCGCATACTTACAGGAATACATTTAACATTTACGGCATGCGGTTCCTCTGAAACCTAACAGTGGGTTTTCCATTTAGAAAAATGTTTGACTCGTTTGACACAAACAGGCGTGCACGCTCACCCACTGACTTTGCATCCATCTGTAAAGTCTCTCTCTGTAACCAAGCCGTTTCCTTGTGCAACGGAGTTGATTGATGAGCTGGGCTAACTGGGGAGAACTCTGGGAAACGGTCGGCCTTGAGCTGTCTGACTTAACTTGTTTAAATGAACAACCGACTGTTTGTTCTTAGCTTTAAGCACATTTTATTGATGGCCCGCTGTTTGTCCTCAAATGCAGTGTAGAAATGGGAGTTTATTAGAGAAACTTCTGGAGAGTGAGAACCTGCAAATATTGTTTTTCCCTAAGAAAAGAAAAACTATTCTACCCTTGCACCAATAAGAATAAAAGCTTTTGGTTATATTTGTGTTATATTTGTTTTGCACTTCCGAAACCACGTAATATGTCTGTTTAGGGAATCGCTTTCCTGCATGATGGCTTGACTTTACTTTGGTCAGAAATGTCATACCTTGCCTGATATCAGTTACAGGAAAGAAAAGGGGGACACAAATAATCAATGAAAAAAGGAAACTTACTGGATGCTAGAGCTGTTTTTACTAACTTGATGTAAAGTCTGTTTCATGGTCTGCCAGGCATAGCAAAAGGAAGATGGTTTTAGAAATGGAATAAACCATATTTTTCCTCAGGACAAATAAATCTGACCGCTGTTGCTTCTGGTTTATAAATAACAGTGAGTGGTTCTGTGGATTGTTTTGTCTGGTGGTGTTTTTCAATTCCCCTGAAAGAGAGAAGTTTGTGTCAGGGAAGAGGTTGTTGGAGAAAATTGTTTGACAGATCTGTGTACGTGCACTTGGGTCAGAGGTGGGGGGAGGTGAAGTGATGTTTTGTTTGCCTCCACAGAGGTCGGAAAACGGCCATCGGTGAAGATGCCCCGGCTCCGTTCCCACTGCGCGGGCGCCGGGCGGCGAAGGTCACGCTGACCGTGTCGCATTAGCATTGATGCGGCTGCTGCTGCTGCGTTGGTGTAAAGGAATGCAAATGCTCATTCTGGGGCCCGCTGCTCGGCTGTTCCAGCTGAGATGACGGACATGGGGGGGGGGACGTGATTGGGCAGATGACGTCACAGTGCAGCCTGTCTCAGCATTCTCCCTTTTCGTCGAAACGCATGTACGCTCGTACGCACCACCAATCTCGCTCTCACTTTCACACTCGGAGGCACACACTCCTCCTGTGTCTGTTGCGGAGTACCTGCTAGGAGGTTTGAAGCCGGAGACGGAGTACTTGCACAGTGGAGCGCCAGGCATCTGTGGCCCCAGCCCCCAAACGTCCGCTCTGTTTAATTATCCTGGAACGAGCCAAGGGTTTAATTAATATTGACTGGAGAGACCGAGAAAAACAGATGCCCCAGAGCTTAACTGACAGGCTGGCCCATTACATTATATTATTTGCTCAGCGGACACACCGACCCAGGGGTGAGTTAGCATAGCCACCATTTCATGCACCGTCCATCGTACAGATTTGTTTACTTTGGCAGCTTCGCTCATGCACCTTGCTTGAGGGTGCTTCAGCCCAAATTTGACCCTGTGACTGCTCCTTTTCCTTTGTCCCTAATTTGCCCCCTACAAAGCAACTGTAAACAGCTTGTTTATTCTTGACCGTTATCTTCTTGCTTTGATTCGGTCTCCTGTCTCCTGGGAGACCAGACTCAACGAGGCCACGGATCTCTGTATATTGGAATGACGAGTCGTGTAGAAGAATGGTACACGCTTTTGCTGAGACATTTACATTTTCCAGAAGGGAGGCTTCAAATGGCTTCTGGACTGGGTTTGTGGTCCCTGTCGCTAAAAACGGCTCCCCTGCTGCTGCAGTGTAGCCTGTTGAACCATGACTGATGGGTCCCGGTCCACCTTGTAGTTCGTCTCACTGATTAGGAACACTTCATTGGGCAAAAAGCAAAAAGATGCTGAACACCTTCCCCGCAGTCGGAGAGGATGCACTTGGGATGTTTGCTGTCTCCCATGTAGTCAAATGGGAACCCCCCAAAACCAAATAAGGCTGTTACACTGCCCCTTTTCCCCCCTGGGGGGTGCCTGGCATCTTTGGTCTGAACCATTTAAGCAGAATATGCTTTGAAAGGGGTGCCATCAATGCTGTGGCTTCCTGTGTAATCCATGTGTCACTTGGTATCAGCTAATAACCCAACGTAGCGCGATCTCATTCATGACACGTTCTGCCACAATTGAGATCCCAGCGAGATCTGTCCCATTGACACATTTGTGTCAGTCATTAATGCAGACGAATGCAGTACAACTTTAACACGTCACACCCCACTGAACAATATATAGGAAGGCATATACTGAGTGAAATTTGCTGTGCTAAATCTCATTTGGTTCGATGTGCTAATAATACAATGTGGTGATGGAATTGTGCTCGGTGGGTGACTTCACTGTCCTGTCAAGCCATCTGTCCCTGTGCGCTATAAGGCTGGAGGGAGTCTGAATGTGCATCTGCGAATGCAGTGGGCGTACAAGAAGCTAACTGTGGAAGAGGCTGAGACTGTCAAAGCCTGGCAATGCATTAAAAGGAAGAAATATTTTTAGATGTTGCTTCCTGTTCCGACCTTCCTGTGTAGCAATATCTGCAAAATTCCCCTTTGATTGGATTATATCCATTTGAAAGGGATTATTTTCACATCCGTGGGTGTGCAACATGAATGGTGGGGGGGCGGTGGGTCTTGGCTTTTAAGAATCCTGTGCTCACCAGGCTCCAGACTGGCAGTGCTGTTCCAATGTAATTTTGAGGTGAGACGGGTCAAATTCGTCAAGCTCGAAGCACCTCAGATCAACAGAAACGGTATGAAGCCTGGAAGTAAACAATCTGGGGTTTAGTCTGGAAGGAGGCAAAAGAAAACCACGAGAGTGCTAACACCGCTCAGGAATGGGGCCTAATCCAATGGATAGTGTAATCAGTGGGTGTTTCTCTTTTTATACGTGAAATGTGATGCTGCCTTACCAAGTCAAGCTTGTATAAAGCGACAACTATTAGTGTCTGTGCATGTGTTTGCAGGGGGGAGGGGGGAGTGGGTCTGGCTTGCCCTGTATGCCACACATTGGCTGTGACCTGCTTCAAATGTCAGGTGGTGATTTGTAATTTTGAGGAGAGATATCTTCTAGCCTCTCACTGTGGTCTGTTTAATAATAGAAATCTTATCTGCTTTCAGTTAAGGGAGACTTCAATCAGCCTTTATTTATAGAGCACATTTCATAGAAATTTGCAACACAATGTGCTGAACACAAAATTCAGGTGATACATACAAGTTCATAAAAGATAAGATTTAAAAAATTAAATTATGCAATGATTTAAGAAGATTAAAATGATTACAAAAGAATATGGATGCACTAACTAAAAGCAATGCTAAAGAGGTAAGTCTTGAGATTCTTTTTGAAAGTGTCCACAGATGCAGAACCCCGCAGTCCCTCCGGCAATCTGTTCCAAAAACTGAATGCCCCCTCACTTCTCTTGGCCCCAACCCTTGGAACTGTCAGAAGGCCAGTACCTCAGGACCTCAGGGATCTGCTGGGCACATACCTTAAAAGCATATCTGCTAAAGAGGGAGGTGCAATACCATTAAGTGATTTAAAAACCAATAAGAGAATTTTAAAATCTATTCTAAAAGATACAGGGAGCCAGTGCAGGGTTTGTAGTACAGGGGTGATGTGATCCCGTTTCCTTAATCTGGTTAAAACTCTGGCAGCAGCATTTTGTATCAGTTGAAGTCTGTTTGTTTTTTGGGAAGACCAGTTAACTGAGCATTACAGCAGTCTAGTCGGCTAAAAACTACGCTGTGTACCAACCTCTCTGCATCTTGCTGCCTTAAGAAAGGTCTCACCTTAGCTGTATTTCTGAGATGTAAAAACGCAGAGTTTGTGACCATGCTGATATGTGGATTAAACATGGATGAAAGCACACCCACAGAAAATGATGTATTGATGGCATAAAGGATATAGATCAGTATGTCCTATGTACCGCACAGTATGACCCATGTGTGCAAGTGAATGCATCTGACGCCAGTTAAGCTACATGTCTTATAAGAAAACACTCATTTGCATTAAGCTGTCAGGGTTCAAGAATTGTGTCTGGGATCAAACGCATTGATTTTGCCTTGAAGAGGACACCTAGAAAATATTTTCACCTTTAATGAGTAATTAGAATTTGAGGGATGAGACTGTTGAGTGGCCACACACACACACACACACACACACACGTTTGTATTGCTGTACTTGAGGACTTCCCATTGACTTACATTCATTCCGTAACCTCTAACCCTAACCCTAACCCCAACCACTACATGCCTAATCTTAACCCTAACCTTAACCTAATTGTAACCCTAACCCTAACCCTAAGTCCTAACCCTAAAACAGCCTCTTGAACTTGTGGGGACCAGCAATAAGTCCCCACCTTGCATAGTTTTCCTCATCTTTCTATCCTTGTGGGGACATTTGGTTCTCACAAAGATATTAAAACATCCCCACACACACACACACTCACTCACGCACGCACGCGCACACAAATGCATTCTATTGTTCATCAGTCCATCGGAACAATGCAATATACTGCAGAAAAACTCTTGCAAGAAGTAATATTTTCACAAATAAATTTTGGACAATAAGTCAGGGATGGATGTTCACAGATGTCATGCATGTGTTCAGTGTGTTTTCAAAAGTAAGCCTTTAAGGTTTCCAAATTTCAAATATTTATCAAGCATTTTACAATACCACGCTGAAATATGGCGTTCATAACTGGGTGTGAAATGTTCAGAGAGGTTGAATGAACTAGAAAATGTATACAGCATAGGGCTTTCAAGCTGAATGGTTGGACTGTTTGTGCCCTAGTCAAGAACTTATCCAGAGAAATAGGCATTGCATGACTGGATGTTGACAGCACAAATCTTGTTTTGAAAATTTAATTATGCACATTTTAAAACAGGGATTTATCAGGAGTATTCACCATGTTGGGATGTATGATAAATATGTCTGTTGGTGTCTGTATTGAGCCCAGTGTACACTGTTGGCAATGGCTGATACCTGGAAAATTTTGATCAAACTGAGTCTTGAAGCGATTTGCATCAAACTGTGAGGACAAGAAAAAATGTAATTAAAACAATTGGATTGCAGTGAACCCATTTTGCAAAAGTAAACAACAGACCATTCCTACCAGTCAACATGTGGTCTTGTTTGGTTCTTTGCTTAACTCTTCATGCTTGCCAGTCCTACCACATTACCATAACAAACCATCAAAAAATAACATAAGGCCAGCTGATCCCTGTGCTGTCTGAGAAAAATTCAGTTGAGCATTGGTTATGAATACAGTTTGCCTCCAGGAAATTAAGTAATACTGTGAAAGCAAAGTATGATGTTTACTGACCACCAGCAAAGGAGGCCTGCGCATTACTGAGCACACACACCCACACAGAGCTTGCGTCTGTATTTCCTGTGTAGAAATAGAAAAGGGTGATTTTTCTTGGCGCGGGCAGGAAAGCGAACGTCACAGATCTGGTTAATTCGGTCTAATTATACTGTAAACGCAGCCGTATTTAAAATAATAATAATAAATAAGCACAGATTTCTCTAGAGGGGTGTTCTATAAATGTTGAAGACTTATTGCCAGCTGGTAATGGATTTTTAGTGATAAAAAAACTGGAGCAGGGTACGCTATTTCTGGCTCTGTTTCAGCACAGATTTTCTAAAAATGTCAAGCAGGCAATTTCAGAATCCACAAAAAAAGGAAAACATGAAATTGAGTAAAAAAACAAAATGTCAAAAGCACTAAATGATGCATTTTCCTGCCCTGAATGTAAATAAGCAGCTCAAATTGTAGGTCATTGAGCCACAAGAAACCACAAGGAATATTCTGTTAATATGTTTACTTTAATGCGATGCATTTAAATGTAATGTTTACTTCAATGCAATCCTAGCTCTTGCCTCAGAGGAAAGTGCTTCAGTTCAGAAACATTGAGGGCGGTGTTGTAACTAGGCCTAATGCTGAATTTTAAACATTGTTTCTCTTATGAAACTGTGTAAAAAAAAAAGTAATATGCAGATCACGAGGGATGGCAAGTTCATCGGTGAAACAGAGGGCTGAGCAGTCTTCTGGTTCAGCCTGTGAGGCAAAATGAACCCCGTGAAGTGCACGTGGCAGACTTTGCGATGGTAGCAGGACACCATAGCGCGCGAGCTGGCAAAGGCTTCATTTGTTCTAGAGAAAACAGCCACAGCACTGCGGAACAGCAAACATAATTGATTCTGACCAATTACTAGCTCAAGAAATTTAATTCAAATTCTCAGTATCATCCACCCGCCCCCCTCTTACAGAATGAAGTTTGTTCGTGCTGTTTGTGTAGGATGCAAATTATTCCGCAGCAATCTCTTTTGTCTACTTTACTGTTTTCCTAAACTTAATTTGCGATGAGGTGAAAAAAGTAGACTATGCAGTATAACTTGCTACAAATCTTTATTTTTTGCCGGTCTGTCAATAACCAATTTGCTATACTTGGTCTTATAAACTTCTATTTGAATTCCAAAGGGAAACGAGTCCATTCAAATGGAATTAAAATGATTGCAATGACTAGCAGAGTGGCAAAAAAACCTGTTTAAAGATTTTTTTCAATCAACACGGTCCACTCACAATAGGAGCTCCAAAAAAACCAAGAATAATACAATCTTGGTCATTTTGGAACTAATGTGACATACAGACTCTATTGCAAGTGTCCAAGCTAAATTCCCTATGGGCCATAAGTGTCTGTGGTTTTTTGTGGTTTCAACCAGCTGCCAACTGAGACCTTGAGAACAAGGTGTGGTGCTCAGAACACTCCGGAAACCAGCAGACCCTGCGACCTTCCAGAAATGGAGTTGGACCGCTATGCTGTTGTCTTTACCTGTGTTGTTATTTTGTCTGCGCTTGCAGCACTGGTTTCGATGTGCATGTATTAGTATTTGCTGTCAAAGTCGTCTTACTGTCGTCTTTTGATGTTCAAGGCCTGCAGTCTAATTTATTCATTTAATAGCTTATTAAATGGATCGATTGATCGATTGATCGATTGATCGATTGATTGATTGATTGGTTTGTGGGAAAGCTCGTTTTCAAACATAGTCACCTCTTCCAGTGGATTGGTCAGTGTGACAGAGGAGTTAACCCTTAGACTGGTCAGTTGTTTCCCCTCCGTCCAGAATGGGAAGATATGAAGGTTGAGCTGTCACTGGGTGCGACTCGACGGCGGGACCTTTTCAGTGGCATACCACCTTGACATTGGCTTGAATGTAATGCGACCTTTTTTGACATTGACTTCTCGCAACGCCGCTGGAAACATCCAGGCATTTCAAATTCCAAACCCAAAAAATTAAACCCATCCGCTTGAAGGCGGAGTCACTGATAGGGCTCTTGCATTCCAGTCTTCCTGGGGTCGCCCGGCGGTGTTTCCGTGGCGATATGAAACATCCCAGTGGGACTTTGCAATCAGAAGGATCGGGGTCAGCTCGCAGACACGGGAAAATCCTATTAATGAAACCCAGCTCGGCTCATGATAGCAGGCTGTTCAGACCGAGGAGTCCAGAAGCACAGGGATTTGCTCAAATTTGCTTCTGCCGAGATATAAACCATCATTAAACAGGCTCATTATGATCACAAAACTAGCCAGTAGAGAGACACAGTCTGGAAAGTTGACTTGGACTGGCGTTTTAATCCAACCTAGGGAACTAGAATCTTTTCTGAAATGTGGAGACAGTGGCTGTTGCCCGTTACTTCCTAGGCTTCACCGCCTGACCCCTCCTACCCTCTTCCTATATACACTCTATGCTATCAAGGGGTTGATTCAGCCCAGAGCCTGTTTAAATTAACCTAATTACATAAATACCTTGAGGTCTAGCTTGCACCATAGGGTGCTTTTAATGCTTTGCATTGAAGTAAACATATTAACCGAATATTATTCTTGAGGCTCAATGACCTACAGTTTGAACTGCTTATTTACATTCAGGGCAGGGAAATGCATCATTTAGTGCTTTTGACATTTTGTTTTTTTTTTCTCAATTTCATGTTTTTCTTTTTTGTGGATAGGGTGAGGATGTATGCCCCATACAAAACTCTGAAGTAGCTAGCTGTGCTTTAATTACAGTGACCTACTGTGTAACTACCAGGACACAAAAAGGGATAAAAACTCTTTCCATCCTACAAACCCTGTGATCTGACAACAGATAGCCACGGTCAAATTTGTCCTCATGCTCTCTGTTGCCACATGCATAAAAACCACCAAATTTTCCTTGTTAAAGGGCATTGTTGGCTGTTACAAAATTAAAGCCCCCTTTGGATTTATTTACCTTATTGATAGATACAAATTTACCTTAAGTAGATAGCCATGACTTCTCCTATGCCAAGAGCTTGGCTAATTGCATGATTCCATCAATGTGCATTGTGCTGGTGTGGGTGTGTCATTACGATTAAAGTGAGCGGAAACAACTTGATTACTTTGTGGCTATATGTAAATTACATTAATTACCTAAATTATATGGCACATAGAAAATGAGGAATGCATCAAGGACCATAACAGCCATTGACATTATTAGCCTGCATTAAACTGCATGTTGTAATATTTATTATTATAAAATTATCTTTGTTTGAATAGCTGAAATTGCAATGCAGCTGCTCCTATCACTAGGGAAATGGGCCAGCGACGAAATTAATGTGCTTTGTTAATGTGATATCACGGAAAAAAAACAAACATAAAATAGCTAATTAATTTGACAAAAATGTGCATTTGCTTGTTCATTTAACTTGTTTGCTCTTACTGTGCAGCTTTGCTAGCCTCAGTGTCCCAGCTGCAGTTCTCTGCACACATTTCTTCTGGCTCAGCAGTTTCCCCCAGCGCTAGACGGGACCTGCTGACATTTTAAAAAATAGTGCGAGGGTGTCCCCTGCCTCCCGTTTCTGCACCCCTGAACCAAACATTTTCCCCTTTTAATTACACGATCGTAAAAATAATGATGTAATGCAGATGTCACGGTCGGATCTTAAGTACTTCCCAAAAGCAAGACAATTCATTCAGGAGGAATAAAAAAAATGATGGGATTGGGAGGCTGTGGCACGTATCGGCATACATTTTAATTAAAGTTGAGCGTTTCTCCTTGGGAAAACATTGGTCTCCATATGAAATGATTTCAAAGCTTTGCAGAAATGAATAGCCCGAGGTGTTCCTTTAGCTACCTATTTTAATTTACTGCAGAGTATGTACCTTTCTCTTAGTCAGCCAGACCATCATTTAAGACATTTCAAGTGCATTCCATTTTCATTTCAAATGCCACTGTGTTTCTGTATTCTGTAGGTTTTTTTAATTATTTTTTTTTACAACTACTAAAGACCATAATGTCTTACAACAGAATGAGGAATTACATCAGGCCATGTAGCACATGACTAAAACACGAGAAGACTGAATGACCGACCCACATCCATCAGCATAAATGTAGTAAACAGGCCTTACGGACACACTTCTATTTACAGCAAACTGAATAACAAAGCTTAACTTGTTTAGTATGTCATTTCTGGCCTTGCTGCGCTCTGTCTGATCTTCTGGTTCGCATGGATGGTATTGCTTTTGTGTCACAATTTTTCTTTTGTAAGAAAGCCTTTTGCACAGTCTGTTGTCTGAATTGTGAAATATCATAAGACAGCAAGTCCATATTAACGGTCAGCATAGTTCTAGGAAATCTACACCCCTTTTTTCCATTCACCTGTGCTCCCAGCATTCCTGTACTCTTAACTCCTTACTTACACCCTCCACCTTCCCATCATACACTTCACATGCCTGTAAACATTCACAACCCTTCATGACATAACAACATGGGGAACTTAACACTGCAATGAGACATACAGCTATACACACCGCACTAAAACACACAGTGGCTTATAATGCTCACCCTGCATACATATAGCCAGAGCCAGACTATGCACACTCTTTGTGGGCCCTGCCAGCTTTATGTCCTTATAGCTTTAACACTTTGCAACACGTATTACTGCCTGCTACAAAAACGTCACATTCCCAAAAACTGCCATAAATATAGTCAAGCGCAGTGCAGTAAAATTTTTATGACTGGGGAAAAAGAGGGGTGCCTCAGGTGTTACAGATATGATATCATTCAATACCAATCAGGCATCCATGCGTGCAGATACGGTTGGCTGCCCATTATTTATGGGGCTTAATACCCAATCAGATTGATCAGACCCCCTCCCAGCAATATTTCCTTTTTGCCCTAATACTGGGCCCAGAGATAAACACATTATAAACACACAATAGCCCCTCCCTCCACCCCCAACTGCACCCAGTGTAATCTGCCCACCCATGGGCCCCCTTATCGAATTTATAATCTGTCAGCGTGGGCTGTTTGTTCTGTGCCCACAACCTCTGAGGTGCAGTTGGGTACCCAGATTTAGAGGGTGGGTAGGGTGGATGGTGGGGGGTGTGGTGCTTTGGGGATTGCTGAGGTAGTTTTTTTTGTGTGTGTGGGGAAATTGGGACGCATTCTCTTTTTCATGTCAGCGGCAGATTGTGAATCATAGAGGAGGAGCTTGGTTAGAACAGAAGCAGAGATGGAGCCCATGAATTAATTAGTGTTTACTCAGACCGGACTGCATTTATCAAACTTTAAACATAGCACGATGACGCAGCACTTAATATCCGCAGTGTAATTAGGCAGATGGCTCAATACCTTATTGAAAGGGAAGGGAAAATCAATGACATAAGGCCCACACTGTCAACTATTTTACAATCTGTCAGTTCATAAGGCCAGCGGTATTGACAAGAGGCGTGGCAATGGGAAACCTGACAGGAATCCTGCCTTTTAGTGTTCTGGCTCTCAGCTCATTAGAGTGCTTTGCAGGAGAGATGTAGCTCAAACAAACATCTGCAAAAAGCAGAATTGCAACTGGTCCCTCGGGATTTGAATTAGACATCCAAACAGACTGCTTTCACCACCACTGAGGCACTTCTCCCAGAGCTAAAACACTGAGTAAAATGCAGACAGCGCTCTCTCTCTCTCTCTCTCTCTCTCTCTCTCTCTCTCTCTCTCTCTCTCTCTCTCTCTCTCTCTCTCTCTCTCTCTCTCTCTCTCTCTCTCTCTCGGGTTAAGTAGGTCATCCCTGTTTATTCATTTATTCATTTGCCCACGTTCTTCCTTCAACCCTGTGAGCCGAATAGGGAAAGCTATTTAGATTAATTCTTCACTTAAAGCAACGCACGTTCCTCGCCCGTCCTCTCTAAGTACGGGTGGCAGTGCCAAGCCTCGCCAGCCGGCTGCAGGGCCCCCGGGCAGCCCTCCCTTGTGGGGCCCGTCAAGCCTGTGCTGTGCGGGGCCCGTGACGGGGGGGGGGAGGGGGGGCGGTGGGGGCCCCGCGAGTGACAGATGGACTCCGCTCTAAGATATTATAAACTTCCTCTCGTCTAATCAGCAGAGCCGGGAAGAAGATAGGGCGGCCCGGATAAGAGGCTTATTCCGTGCGCCGAGGCTTACTTCTGGGAAAAGAGAGGGGAAAAAAACCCACAAGGGTTCCAATAATCCTGCAAAGGAGGTGGGCTGTGGGGGAGGGGGGCGACTGGGGAGTGGTGGAGGGTGGTGCGCTTGCTCCTTGGAGACACTCAATCTGACACAACGCATTAGAAGGAGAGCGGGCCACTTTTTAAAAAAGGACGATGAGCTCGTGACATGTGACAGGAGCCATTTCCCTCGCCAGCCGGTTGGCCGGAGCCAGTGACGGAGCAGAGCGGCCGGCCCACGGCCGAGGGCGAGAGGAACACTTCCTGTACCCGGCGAGGCATCCTGGCCCTTCCGGATAGGCTCGGATACAACACCAAAAACCTCTCTTGAATTTCAAAGAGCTGAGATCCCATTGTCAGATATGTAGCGGGGGTTTTACTTTGATCCCCTTTTTTCACAGTCGAGCTGGAACCAGGCCGGGCCCCCCTCGAGTTTGCGTTCCCCTCTAGTGTTTCCGCGATCTTTGGCGCCACGCTGAGCCGTGTTGGTTCGCCCTGCTGGTGTTTACTGGTGCTGGCCTACATACCCAGAAAACAGGGGCCAGAGATGGCAAGCTGGGCAGGCTGTGGAAGTAAACATGGAAAGAAAGGTCAGTTCACCCCAATTACTAAGCCCGGAAAACCTGCAGAAGTAGATTTAGGGTTGGTTTGGGGTCTACCTTTTTATTTGAAAACCACAGGCTTTGACTGCAGACCAATAAAATGTTGAGAATTAGTTAATCTCTTTGAGGACCAAATGGATACAATGTGCTCTTTCAAGAACTGATTTAACACTGAACATCTTGCTGTTCAGGAGTACTTTGGAGTCTACCGTTTTCCCAAGAAAAGCCGTCCTGCATTTATGTTATGTGCTATGGCTGGTGTTGATAAGGCTATTGTGAAGAAATCATGGGACAGCCAGCTTTGACACAGGTTCTTGCTAGCCTGTTTCTGGCTCTACTGTGGACGGGGAGATAAGGAGAGCTATTTTTCCTGTGTTGGAATAAAACAGAATGAAACACATGGTGATGAGAGCAAATGACTAATGACTGTATGGTAATATTATGTACGGTGAAGGAGAAAGGAAGACATCATTGAAATTAGGATTTTATGTTATCCAAAAAAAAAAAAATCTTTGGCAAAGAAAGCACTTAAAAAAATCATTCAATGACAAGACAAATTTGTGGAGTGGATTAACATGTCAAACTAATATATCAAAGTAATGGAAACAGGGTAGGTACACTCTTATTTCTGTCACTGTAACTCAAATTTGAAGAAAAGAATATGTTCGCAGGACTTGCTTGCTTATCAGGAATATATCATTGCAGCCCACTCTGATTGGAGATCATGAAAAGAGTCAATTTCTCACAGTTCCAATGTTAAACCGATCTACAAGTTATAAATCAAACTGATAATGCAAAGGGTGCGACATACACAGTAGACTAAATAACACACACACACACGCACAAATACACACGCATACACACACACACACTTAGCAGTTGATCCTTGAAAATAAAGATCTAAAAAACCTGCTAATTCTAGCTTAAACAGTTGAAGCGCGTGACTAAGTAGATTTAGAGCTTTATGTTTATCTTAAGCAAAGTTAAAAGCCCGTTCTCCCAAAAAAAAAAATATATATCTGATATTTTTTATAAACCAGGATATCATCTTACCTCATAAAGAGACTGTAATTCATATGAGGAATTATGTGCCTAGTGGAAGCTTTTTTTAAGCTGCTGCTATTTTGATTCAATAAGGAAGTGTCCAATTATAGTAGTTAGAACCATCTCATTTCTTGCTGATCACATCTTTCTTCCTCCTGCAGGGAATATTGCCCCAGAGAGTGTGTGATGTATGCAGGCCACAATGACAGAATGGTATCACCGACACGAGAGAGGGATGGGGAGAGAAAGCAGGAGAGTGGGGAACAAAGAAAGAGAGAAAGACAAATAGAAGAGCGCCATTACACATATTATGCTACATTACATTGCATTCATTTATCAGACGCTCCTGCCCAGAGCGACTTGCAGGGTAGGAGAACATCAGTGCACATTAAAGGAAAAAATAAGCCCAGGATTATTTTAAAAAAGAAGCCCCGTGTTTTCTTTTGTTATTTTTTTCATAGTGTAGCCATAAAGAACCCTGTGTTAGTTTGTAGAGGCAGAGCTTGCGGAGACAAAGTGGCGAGCCAGACTCATACCTCCAGAACGGTGCAATGACAGTGTGCTGTCAAATCTGATCTCGGTTCATGTCTCCCGAAAAGACATTTCATTTATCCGTTTATTTTCCCCCCTACATTAGTATCGATCAGTGGCCTCAGGCCTCTCTCTCTCTCTCTCGCCGGTTGCCCGCGTGGAGCGTGACACAGCGGGGCCGGGATCCATCGCCGGAAGAAGACGGCGAATTCTAAATGGAGCTCTGCGAAAAAAAAAAAACCTCCGCTATCCGCGCTTTCCCTCACAGCGCCCTCCCGCCCCCTTTCGCGCCCCCTCTCCGTTTCCCCCCCCGTCGCCCCGAATTTCCCTTTTAGCTCGCTTTTAGCTTCACCCGCACCGGAAAAAGAGCGCCGACTCGCCAGACAACCCCCTTCGCTTCCTCCCTGATTTATGGCGCAATAAATTTTCAAAAAATGCGAGTTTGCGGCGAACGCCCGCTGTTGTCCTTCTGCGAGTCCTTGGGAATCCGCCGAAACGGCGGCGCCGCCGTCGCGGCGGGGGCCGCGGCAACGCGCTCCAAATGAAGTATTGATAAGTGCGGATCCGTTTTATTATTATTTTTTTAAAAAGCTTCAGGGGCCGTCTGCGCGAGAGGCCTATTCATCACGCCGCTCCGAGCCACAATGCGCTCTAATTCCGCCGCTTCGCAGGAGAATGGCCCGCTGATTAATCTCGCCGTCGCTGTTTTCTTTTGAGGGAACAGCCATTGGATATTGATTTAAAAAAAAAAAAGACAATACCGCACAAAATTACAAGGTGTCTTAAGTGCGCGGGGCAACTTCGCCACCTCCCGTCCGGTTCTTGCCGAAAGAATGCGGCCGTCGAGCCGGGCTTTACTGGTGTTTGCCGGAGTCGTTGGGGTCTGGGGTATGAGGCCAGGAAGATCAATCTCGTGGGGATTAGAGTACTGAGATGAACTTGCGAAAAAAGTCATCGGGGGTCGGAGAGGCTAGGGTGAAACTGGGGTGCCGTGATCCCCTGATCTGGCTTTGGAAAGAGGGCTAGCAACTGACAATAAGCCCAGGCTGCTCAAAGGTCTTTTTGAATCAATGGCGAGTGGTGATAATAATCCCTTATAAAGGCTATGGGTGAGGTCACCATATATGGGACTGGTTATGGTGATCCGCTGGTCAAATCTGAGCTTGGAATCCTCATTACATTACATTACATTACATTACAGGCATTTAGCAGACGCTCTTATCCAGAGCGACATTAGGCAATTAAACGTAGCAAATACAATTAAATGAGTGAGGCAGGATTACTTCATTAGTTACTATGACTGATCAGCTTTGGTAGATTATTTTATATTCTTCTACCCGTAGGTTGAAGTTTGAAACAAAATTGAAATGATCCATAATAGCAATTTCATTGTGCACAATTTTATGTCTGTGTGTGCGTGGGTGAAAGTGTGCTATAGACAGACACACACACACACACACAGAGTGGCAATGACGCCCTGTATATGGTGTCTGTTTGATGAGTACAGATTGCCTGACGCTGCTTGCATTATCACACCCCAGGTGGCAGAATCACTGAACTACCAGTCAGAGAGTAAGTCTGTGTGTCAGGTGACCACTGGGTCAGTCACAGGGAACAGCCTGTGTCACCGAGGCTCGCTGGCACAGACTCGTTCAGGGCGTACGCTTCACCAGACCAGCCCCGGAGATCAGAGCCTGGTATTATAGACCTGGGTGGCGGTGGAGTAAAGAGATCAATCAATCCTTTTTTATAGGGGAGAAAAAACCTTGAAAGGATTATAAAAATGAAGGCAGGACGGTATCAATGGATTCCTGGTATATGAATACCCTGACAAGTCCATGTGGGAGACACTTCCTTTTATGAAATGACAGACAGGTGTACTCCGTGGAACAATTATCACCGACAATTTGCTTTCTGTAGAACACAGAGGCATTAGCGTACTGCAGTTTTCAGCCAGGCCAGGTGAATGTCATACGTGACATTATACTGAACTCCTCATTACAGCCAGAGCGCTTTGGACGCATCGTACTGTAAAAAATGGCAATGCTGCGAGTTTTTATTACGTGTGTTATTTCCCTCTTGCCTTTTTAAAATAGCAAGAGGTGGCATCCCGTTACGATGCCTAGGGGAATTAGGACCGGCGATCACGTAATAATTAAATGTAACAAGTCTGTGTGACACGGCAATTGTGGCTTTAAAAAAAAAAAAAAAAACGCGTGGTAAAATGATAGCTTTCATCCTCATCTGGAGGTATTGTGTCTGGGTGGCGAGAGGGCGGACCTGTCTTCTTCATTAACGGTGATGCTAATGCTAAACTGTAATCAAATGGGTCCCAGGAGGGCAAGCTTACTCCGGCGCACTTAACTGTCTGAGAGAGTGAAATTGAGTTCCTTTGATTGAAGCCGGCAGAGGAATTGAATGCCGGCCAAATTAAAATGCTAGCAGCGGTCGGGGGATCGCTCCTCGAAATCACGCTCATTGACGTCGCGGGATTTAATTTCTCGAATAAGATGAAAAAGAAGCGCGGGGACAATGTAAAAAAATATGCAAATGGATGCATAATCTGGACGCTTTCAGTGTAAGTCGTGTGAACTTCCCAGGGATAGAGCTTTAAGCTTAAAGTTGTTCTCCATGCAATTGAAATATACATCACATTTTAAAGAAAACAGCCAAACAAAAGCATACTGTGTGTATGAAGGGTTCTCTGATTAGCCGTGGTGTGGTTCAGGAGGAAAAAAAGTTGGTATTTTTTAAAGCTTTAAAATGTTTCTCAGGGGAGCAGTTTCCTGCCAGTGCTTAATTCAGAGAGCCCATAACTCTGGCAAGATGAGGCATTTTTGCTTTTACTTCAGTAGAGTATACAGAAAGATATCACTATCAGCGAATAGCTTCCCACACAAACCAAGTTTTTACACTGTGTGAAGTCAACGTGATTGCGCGTATAGAAAAATGGGGTTCGCCTAGAAGCAGAAGGAACAGGATAAAGAGGCAACAGCAGACTGGAAGGAGAGTGTGAGAAGCTGAAGTGCCGTCGGATGTCGTTTGAGGCTCACGGTCCAGTTGGCCGACGGCGGGCGGGGGGCCGCTTCCTTGCACGTTCCCTCTGATCCGTATCTCCAGTCAACTGAATCCGGGAAGCGATGAATCGTGGGGTCGCGCGCCATTGCGGGGAGGCCCCCTCGGAGTCCGGGGCGGAAGTGCAGAGGCCAGCCCGGTGCGGAATCCGGTTTGTTCCGGGTAATTGGGCCGGCCGGCGAACAGCTCCAGGGCACTCCGGAGCGCGCTGTGATGAAAGTGTTCGGAAGAAATTGGAGACCCGGTTCGCCGGACATGAAAGGGGCTCTGCGACTCGACGCCGAGCCTTCATTATGGATCTGAGAGCAGATGCCGCCCCTGCGGACTGGCTTTGATAGGTGCCGAGTGCACCAGGCAATTTGAGGGATCAGCAGGGCTACTGTGCCAAAGGGAAGAGGGCTAGGGCCCCCAGCCACGATGCACACACTACAAGCGTGGCTCACGCTATCAGTCACGAACACGTGTGCATTCACTCCACGCTACCAATGATTACCGGTCAGGGTTAGTCAATACATACTAGAAGTGTAACCCGTCGATCCATTCTGCATAGGCATCCAGTGTTTTTGAATCATTTCTATTGTTAGCACGTGAATGATTACACATGCATCCGGTGTTCGAGAGTTGTGATGAAATACACTCTCATGGGTGGTGCACACTAATTCCCAGTGATTATGCTGCAGGAAAATGTAGTGTGGTATGGAAATGGCAGAACAACCCTGGCTAGATTAAATATTCATATAAATGCTGCCGACCTTATTATGGCAATCATGATCCATTGATCTTTAGAACTATGCGAACATTGTATCTTATGCAAATTATATGCAACACCTTCTTGCCGACAATATAGTTTGATTTGCTGACGTAAATAAGATTACAGTGTGTCAGCAAATACAACGAGAACACTGTTCCAAAGAGCGAGCAGCAGGGTCATGGTGGACCTCAAGGAGAACAGTACCGTGGTAGAACGTTGAGTGCAGGTGATACAGAGAAATACATTGCAGGAAAAGGGGGATAGGCTGATGAAATCAATGGTGATGCTCTGGAGTTACAGTGATTTGATTCTGCTCACAGGATTTTGAATGACTGTCACTCCCATCCTGCACAGCTCCTCTCCACTTGGGAAGTTGGTATAGATGCAGTCAAGATGGCACACAGCACTTCAGAACTTTAAAGTGACTTCCTTGGACTTCCACGGTTCCTGTTTCCTGTTACAACATGGTTCCACATTTCCTGTTGTAATGTGATAGCCCTGTAGCAGTGATGACATGGGTCCCTTTACATTTTAACTGTGCATATCCTTTGAGGGCCCTGCATAACATCATGTGTTATGCATAATTTCATGTGGGAACTTTTATAGGACATACTGTTTCCCTTGGGGAAACAGGGAACTGTTCCTGGATGGCTAGGAAGAAACAGGCCCTCTGTCCATGCATTATAAGAACCATTCCAGGCTGTCTTTAACTCTGACCTAAATAGGCTTGTGTTGTGAAACATGTTATCCCTGTCTAAAGAGACCATGGGCCTTTAGCAGAGTGTGTGAGACTTAACCCTAAATATACGTTTGATTTTCTCCCTTTTCTCCCATTGTCATTGTTAATCGCTTACCATTCGCAGTCAGTCCGGACACATTAGCACATTACTATTATCGTTCTCAGTCTTGCAGTTTGAGGAATAGTCTCAGTGCTCCCAAAATAATCCACTGACCGTTGTCTGCATTACCATTTAGAATAAACTTTTTTGTATGGTGGGTTTTATTTGCAGTGGCAGCCTTCCATACTTCCATTGTTGAGTATGAAACGTGCACTGGATTAATTATGGTATAGAACAGGAGCAGGAGAACAGGAGGAAGGGCCAAACTCCATTCTGAGGCTGGCAAAACAGCTGTGATGCTTATACAGGGGCAACTAGATCAGCGTTTTAATTAATGTTGCTGTCAGGCAAATGTGCACTCAAAGAGAAGAAAAAGGCTGGGAAGGCGTGCAGAAATGAATGTTTGGAATTAGCTCATTTTCACATATGCTGACGGCTAATTAGAAGTAATATCGGCAAAGCCAGAACATGCACGCACACACACACACACACACACACACCATACACATACACCCATGCAAATTTCAGGAAGTAAATGTGCCGCTTGTATGCTTGTAATGTTGTGGTCAATGTGATAATGTTCCGCTTTAGGGTGGCATTTGGTTCAGGTGTGGGCTAGCACTTTAATAAAAACAACAGACATGTTCTCAAACATGCACATACAGTACAATTGCTGAAAAAGCCCAGGCGAAGAATTCTGGTTTTGTGGTCACAGCAATCTCAGATCTATGAAACCAGTCATCATCCCTCACTCAGCCACAATGGCCACCTCCACTCTTCACTCAGCTCATTTGGAGACTAATCAGCTTCTTTGTGCCCTTGACCAGATAAGAAAGCTTCAGGTACGGACCCTCATTTGCTCTGCCATTGCGCGAGGCACCGAACATGGCCTCAGTTAACTTCAGTTAATATCAAGCTGTGTAAAGCCAATAAATAATGCAGTCTAATGGAGTTGCCCCAGAGTGCACTGGGAAATGGCAGCAGCTGAACAATGCTATGAGCTAGCGGACAGAAGAAAATAATACACAGTGGGAAAGAGAAGACAACAAATGACATGGAACGATATCATTAAAAACCAGGGAACATGTATTGAATAAACATGTACACTCAATGCCCCGTGCATTCAAATTGAAATTCAGCCCTGTACTGTAGATATGTCGTGACACCGAGTATAAACACAGATGACACTAGCCTGGGGCTTTAAACCATGTGAAGGAGAGGCTGTTTCTGCCTTCAGGCTCACACCAGAGTTGAGCAGTTGGAGCAAAAGAAAACATGGATGCGTATACAGGGAGTCCTTGGTCTCTCTCTCTCTCCCCCTCTCTCTCTCTCTGACACACACACACACACACACACACCATTCTATCCTGAGCAGCAAAAATGGAAAGGCCCATAAAACCAAACAAGCAAGACTCTGCTGCATCTACAAACCACAAAATGGGCTCCATGACAACCGCAATTTCCAAACAACAACTCCGCGCATACACTCTACATTGCAACCAAACTCATTGTTGAGGATAGCCACTAAACGAGTCGTCACATTCTTACAAAGGGTGCAGAGAACGCCAGGCTATTTCCTCCCGAGGTGTGAGGTTAGCGAAGACTGCAAATTACTGTGTGTTGTAGCTTCTCCCCCTGACCTCATTTACGCCGCCGGGTTTCGAAAAGGCTGTGCTTTCATTAAACACTTCCATCGCGCCCGCCCTCCGTCGTCCTTCCCGATCTCTGAGCCGCGCAACGTCGAATGCCTGCTCAAACTCATATTCACAGAGATGAGAAAGTCACGGCGCCATCAGGCAAGCCGTAATCCTCTTGATTGCATATTTTCTGAGGAGCGGTTTGCAACATTAACAATGAAAAAAACACACAGGTGAGAATAAGCAGGGGCGATGTACAGCAACATCTTGAAATACAGTAGGGGCGAAACCAGTTTTCAATGCCACTGCTTTTTAAAAATGTCTGACATAGGGACTCTAAGACAACATGTGCAAGCATTGTAAGACATTTCTATATTTTGGAAATCGGAGGTATTGTAAGCAATTGCTAACTGCAAAATGCTTATGAATGATTCATTAAAATCTTTTGTGGTAATCAAAGTGTTACACATGACTCATGAAGGTTTAGGATTGCACACATTGAGTAGAAGTGTGAAAACTACATAGTACATATTGACATGGAACTGCTTAGTTGATTGTCAGAAACAGTTTTTCCAAAAAAGCTCAAAAAAGAAAAATTCATGATGCTTGGGCTAACTTTATAAAAAGGAAATTACCCAGAATTGTGTGCTGACATTTAAACAACAGTTCAAAGCCTTTACTTATATTGTCTATATTTTAGCTTGCTTGTTTAAATACATTATTTTATTAAAATATGTACATTTGGCCTGAAAACCTTTCGGTTGTCAGAAGCAACGGCTGCATTTATGACACGCAGGACATTTAATTTCATTTCTCAATGTTCCTCCCCACAATTAATCACATGCCTGCATTACCACTCCCTAGAATGACTTTTACAAGTGACCCAGATTTATCACAAACACAGTGACCACAAATCAAGAGCTGTTGAGGTTTCAGAGGTAAAGAGGACTCAGAATTAAATAAAAATGAAAGGAGGTCATCCTCATAAAGGGAGATTGTGTCTCTGTGTGAGACAGCGTAGAAATTCCTGCATTGGTGTAGTGATGCTGCTGGAGTGTCTAATGTGAACGAGAGTGGAGACAATGGACATCCCTGCCTTGTTCCCCTGAGGAGATGGAAATATTCAGAGTAGTTATCATTAGTATGCATGGATGCAAGCTGTGCACTGTATAGGAGTTTCATCTAGGAGACAAAAAAAAAAAAAAAAAAAAATCAAGGCTAGCAAAAAGATAACTCCATTTCATCCAATTGAAAGCCTTTCCATCATCTAAGAATACTATGAATTCTGGGGCAAGTTGGCAGAGGCTGTGTAAATAATATCAAATAACCTTTGTAAATCAGATGAACAATTTCTACACCGAAGGAAACCGGTCAGGTCAGAATGTATTCCTGAGAGAAGGTTTTCTAGTTGCCTTATATACATATGTATAATTTTTTATTTTTTTTATTTATTTATTTTTTTTACCAAGAAGGGGACTATACCCTGGGGCAATGTTAGGGGAAATTTTGAGATCATTGTTCATTGGGCTATGGAGAGAGCACCGAGATTTAAAAAAAAAAAAAAAAACTGAGACAATCTGTCTGGACCAGGGGATTTTTCTGATTATATTGCCTCTTGGGTATCTATGAGGAAAATTTGAACCCATTGACCATTGTTCAAACTGTCATCAACAGCTGCCAGATGCTTATCTGAGGAAAAAAAAAAGAAAAAAATAATCAGTATGTGAGGAATCCTCAGGTGGGTCAGAAGTATAAATAATACGCTTGGAGAACATTGTGCCCTGTGGAGGTCTATCTTGGGTAATAAGTCAGAGGCAGCCCCCTTGCGAGGTTGATGGGCTAAAAGGCATGTCAACGGAGCACAATGTTTTGTGTCTACACCAGTTCCATTTGTTTCACATCTTCTGCACTCTTTCTCCAGTGAGGTTTCCAATAGGCTCTATCCAGCTGTATTTTGTTCAATGTTGTATGTCTTGGGAGATACATAGATCTGAAATGAATATGAATATCTAAAGTTGCTGATGATGTTGGTCATTGTAATTCCATTTGATGCTTTTACATGCTTTTTCTTGTCAGATTGCTGTAGACATCAGCAAAATGAAAGAAAAAAAAGAATGCACTTGCATAGCCAAAAATGTACCGTATGTAAGAGTAATTTTCTGATTGACAGTATATGTGTGTTAACATAGAGACAATCACATGATTAAATATATCCTTTGTTATTCTCTTGATTATTGTTATACCATATATCCCAATGTAAGTGATTCGAAATATACTCTTTATAGCAAATAGTTTCAAATCAAGTGTTTAGACCTTTGCATAGTCTGTTCTGAGTTCTGGAAAGTGAGAATTGGTCAGTAAACAAAAAGATAAATGATCAAGGCCTAAGTGTGAAAAACAGATTGTCCCATTCTCCACATACTGGGAGGACTGGTGGATGACACCGCACCCTGGAGGATTTACTGTACGATTATTTATTGTACATAGCACCGACCCTTGCCATTAAGGGGCCTGAAGCAGGATTTGAATTAGGAGGCACTCCAACTCACCCATCCCCCCTCAAATCCATCTACACTTTACCTTTTTTAGGGGGCGTGGCTCAGAATTCCAATTTTTGTTCTGTATTTCTGCCCTGGTGAATGGTGAAAATTTTTATTTTACATTTTTTTATTTTTCAAATTTATTTTCCATTCTCTCATTTTTTTCTCTCATATTTTCCATTCTCTCATGAGCCCAACATTGTAAATTCATTAACCAGCAAGTTGCTCTTTAATAACCGTTAATATCAACGATAACTTCATTAGCTTTAAAGGGGATGTTCTTTGAGCTGGTATTGCAGTGCTGCTGGCTTTGACATTAATATTTAAGTGAAATAGATGCCCTGCCCAGCCCTGCCAAACTCTTTCAATGTTAGCTGTTCTCAGATGTGGTCCTTGTAGAAATACCCCTCCTATCTTTGGATGTTGAAGATGGACAAGAACTTTAATTTGTTTAATTTGTTTAACAGGCTGCATCAATCCCTGAACTTTATATGAGATAAATTCAATCTAACGACCTATTCCACAATGCTCACTATTTATCCTATTAGAAGAGGAAGCATTTGTAAAATAAAACGAGTCATTTAGGTGTTTCCATAACATTATAAGTTATGCAGCAGTGTAGTACAACAGTTACAAAACTGGACATGTAACTAAGTGGGTGCAGGGTGCTGCTATTGTACCCTCCAGCAAGTTGCATAACTTTTGGTAAAGCTGTACAAATGTCTCGTAAGTCAAATAAAATAAAAAAGTAAGCGGCAAAAGTAAGTCGCCCAGGACCAAATATAATGTAAGAGAGAACAAGAGTCAGTGGTCTAAAAAATGGACAATGCATCCCAGTACAAATGCGATGAAAACATTGCGTGGACAGGTGTAAAAAGAGAATACCACTACAGTGAAAGAGGAAAAAGCTGGCAAGATTAAACTGCAGTAAAATAAAATAATGCTCAGTTCAGTGATATTACCATAATAAACATAAGAAAAGGAAGCTCAGTTTTTCTGTTACAAAATGCCTTTTTTGTCCACAAAAGATAAACAGGAACAATGGCAATGCAAGGGCCATGCAGGAGTAAAGTGTGCTATCAAGACCTGCATTTTGTAATCATTTGGGTTAGCTGGCACTGGAACTCTTTACAGTTTTATGATAGATGCAGTAAATGTACAGTGAACCAATTTTATTAAAACAGCACACATGCTGTCAGTACTGGAAACCAATGTTATGGTAGAACATAAAAAACACAACAGTTCATTTGCATAGCTAGATGTTCAAACATAGCTAATTAGCTGTCATGATTGGTAGCCAGCACGCTAGTGCTAGTCAAGCAATACAATACAATATACTGGCGGTAACTGAAAATATTACATCACCAACTGGCTAGCAAGGCAGCTGTACCTTCTATCATGTCAAAGTTAAATAATTTCTTCTGATGGCAAGCATCTCTGTAGAAATCAATATCTTTATCCAGAGAGGTCACCTTTCAAAGCAAACCAGCTGGATATGGAATTTCATACCAGTTGATACTTCCTTTACAAAGCTGTGCCTCGGCTGTATTAAAAGTAGCCCTGCAATAAGCCAGATCATTCCCTTGACAGGTGCATGATAAATTCTTGATAGGGGTGCATGTCGCACAATCAAAGGCCAAGGTGGGCTGTTTGGTTGCCGTGGGGGGTCAAACAACAGTGTGCCTGGGTTAAACTGGGGCTCTGCTCAAGCTTTGTTCATCAAGCACCCCTGCCAAGAAGGGTTCAATAAATCAAGATGGCCACAGCCTCTCAGATTTGTTTTAGAATTTGGTGATTCAAATGTCTCTGGGGCTACATCCTCACTACATGCTCAAGATCATTCACCTGTTCTCATCTGCCCAGGTCAAGCACTGGGCTTCAAGGCTGGTGAGTCTGCCACTGACATCTGCATGGGAAGCATCGACAACTGGATATTCTGTACCTATTGCTTGAAGGGATGACAGGGAAGACGAGTGAAGACTGAGTGAAGAACCCAACAAGGAATTTGGTTCTGAGCGCTGACATGTCGACCCAGACTTAATGCCTGCCAGTGTTAACTCCATGGTCATTATATAGCAAGGCTCCGTCTGTTTCAGAGTTTGGGTTAGTAGTTCTGTTCTTTCCTTAGTTCATAAACATAGTTGCTCATGCCCCTCAAATGCTAACTTCTTAAATTGTTGTTTTAACTGAAGAATTCTGCCCTATGAATTAAAGAAATCAAACATAAAGTAAATAAATATTAGGTCAGATAGAAAGTATTGATTGTGCACTGTAAAAAAAAAATCTGAAGCTACATGAACTTAAATAAAGTCAACATTCTGCATTTGAGTTTTTGAGTAAACTGAACTTTTGGGCACAAATACAAAACAACAATTTAAAACAGCAAATTAGAATTCAAGCCCTCCCAACTCACAATGAGTTGGAGAGAATAATGTTTTGAATCCTCTGGGTGCATAAATTGAAATTGATATAACTTACATATTCATGCTTTGGACTCTGTGTTGTACTCGGACTATTGAGTTAGAACACAATTAAAATTTCCAAAAACTAAAAAGTAGAAAAGGGTGGATGGGTGAAGAACATAGCGTGCCATGTGCCAGTGCATTGCGTTCTCTTTCCCCATGAAAGCAGTACAGCTCAACTCCTCTAATGACCTAACCAACAGTGCCATGGGCTATCTCCTTAACCAGATCCAGTCACATTCATGGTTAGTTTCCAAAATCTCAGTTAAAATGCAATTTTCCTTGAAATAAGAAGCAGGCAAGATGCCTTATGGATTTGTGAAGAGTAAGACAACACTAAAACACATTTTTCTAAATTTCTCAAACTGTGTGGAACACCCCTGTATGTGCGTCAAATCTCATCTGAGCACGCACAACCTCCTCTTGAGAAACAATATGTAGGCTTAGTCATATGTTACATTTTTCAGAACTTGACATTTCAAGTTTTGCCAATAATACCTTAAAAAGGGAGCGCAACAACACATTTGAGTTCCACAGCTTATTCCTTCAGTTTAGGTAAATATTTTGTACAATATGTACAATATGACTAGGCATGTTCTACCATGTCAACCAAAAATTCTCCTGATATATGAAATTAGTTTTGCTATATAACACATGCAGACTTTGTCTTGTGTGTGTGTACATATGTGTGCTTCTCTGTGCTCTGTTCTGTGCTTGAGTGGTTTTATATTAGTTGCCTATATCACTGTAAGGTAATGAACACATGGTGACATGTATTTGTTTACAAGCTAGCATAGTTTAAAATCATTGTATCATATATAGCTAATTTTTCAAAATCACTACTCAAAGAGAATTTTCTCTCTGATTGCTATCTATTGGGTCTTTTTTTCTATCCCATTTATTTTAACATCTGTTTTAGTTTAGTTTATTTATTTGACGATTCACTTTAAAATGACAATTACATGGTTGCAAACACCAATGTACATGCACAATTAAAAGAGCATCAAGAACAACACGAAAAGTCACAAGACTTATTTCCATTGTGATCCTTGCTATAGCTAGATGTCATGGAGGTGTGTGTGTGCGTGCGCATACGAGAAGGTGGAGTACGACATTAGCGGCATATGAAAACTTTTTTTTAAACTTGCATTGCTACTTGTAACTCAAACCTTTGTTATGTATAATTTTAAAAAGTTAATATATTATATGTTTATATTAGATAACATTTATGGGCGTATACTAAGCACATTCAACCATTTTTTATGTGTTTATCCACCAATCCCAGTGATTGAATCAAGAAGTGTGGATCTTCCTGGCTACTCAGCTGACATCATATTAGTAAGCAAGGCAATGTGTAGTGAGGAAATATGGCAGAACTCAGTGGGTGGCACTGGCACTGCTGAACACCTTAGGTGATAAGGCCTAGATAAGGGCACTTGGGAGAGCCTACCTGAACAGGAAATGAAAAGCTGCACTGTGAAGAGTATAGACCCACAGTTGAGATGGCAGATGTGGATTGGGAGAGTCTTGAGAGTCTTGGGAAATCAATTCAGATGTAGTATGTTCCCAGTGCTGCATTGTCGTACTGCAACCGTGAACCCCTCCAGCATTCCTTTACCGCTTTTGATCTCCCAATACTGAAATGCAAGTCCTAGTGAGCAAGCAGGGAGTCTGGTCCTTAAGACCATAACAGAATGTTAAGTTGGCCATTTTGACTCCAGCAAGTTATTGTATGGGAAGGTGAAAAGTATTAATATTGGTATGTAATTTCCTACATAGGGTGAACCTTTGGCCGAGAGATCTTTTTCTTTTAATACATGAAGGTAACTCTTTCATTACAATTTGTGGCTTTTTGTGGCAGTTAAGGGATTACTTTGCCTTTGTAAGGCTCTTCCCACTTGCAATAGTTAGCGAAGAGGGCATCCCTGATCTTCTCCTTACACTTTGGATGATGGACAGGATTCATCATTAGCTGATTAGCACAGAAAGAGGCTTGGTGGGCGGGAGGAGCTGTGATCTAAACTCTGCAACTTCTGACAACAGCTAAAGTCTGAAAGGTTAATAGGCTCATGCTCATTTGCTTGGGGGATGAACTTTAAGCTGCTTAGAAGAAAAAATTAAGATCCCTGACAACTGGAAGCCAATTATTCTGGCCCTCTTACACTCAGTCTAACGAGCTGGGGGCTCGGTCCACTGGGCTGTTAATTAAAAGCCAGAGAAGCAGAGCTTCCAGTCACACACATTCTTGCCTGAGCAATTTTCAAGAGTCAGAAAAGAGAACTGAGTTTAAATGAACCGGTTAAACAAACAAGGTTTAAATGTGTGAATGAAGCCATTCAAAGACCAAAAAAAAAAAAAAAAAAATCAGCATGGAAAATCTTACAGGGTGTATTGCTATTAGGATCATTCTAATTAGGGATGGGTTCGAATAATAAATTGATCGCCCGATACATACCCACTCAGTCTTTTTTATTTTATCATGAAAGTATGTACAACAATGTGTTGGAACTTGGCTTTATTCATTAATTTATCATACAGTAGCCTATATAAAAAAGAAATAACACGTTAAAATAGAGAATATTTATTCGTCTTATACATTACATTTACATTACATTACAGGCATTTGGCAGACGCTCTTATCCAGAGCGACGTACAACAAAGTGTATAACCATAACCAGGAACAAGTATGACGAAACCCCTAGAGAGAAGTACCGGTCCAAGTACAGGGAACAACCGCATAGTTCAACCTGGACCCTGGTGGTTAAACTGATTAACACTAACAACGAGAACGGCAACAACGCAATCTATGGAAAAATAAAAATAAATAAAAATACAAGTAGTCGTTAAGACTGGCGCATCAACTAAGTCACCTATTAAACAGCTGCCTAGTTACAACCCTAAGTTTAGTCATTTACAGGGGGGGAAGGGATGGGGAGAGGTGCAGCCTGAAGAGGTGGGTCTTCAGTCGTCGTTTGAAATGGGTCACAGTCTCAGCTGTTCTGACCTCCACAGGGAGGTCATTCCACCATCGTGGGGCCAGAACAGAGAGGAGACGTGTTCTGGAAGTGCAGGTGCGAAGAGGGGGAGGTGCTAGGCGTCCTGAGGTAGCAGAACGGAGGGATCTGGCTGGCATGTAGGGTTTGAATATCTTTTGAAGGTATGCTGGGGCTGATCCAGCTGTATACGAACTGAATAAAGTAAATATATAATTTGAAACACGTTTTGATTGCAATTATGCTTTATCCCGAGTGCGTACGCATTATGCAATTTGAATGCCCTGCACTGAGGGAAATTGCCTTAGGTGAATTTACTGCCTCTGTCAATTGTAATGAAAATATGAGTTTCAAAACATTTGATTCCATTGCAAAGGAAGTATTATTCTACTTAAATATTCTAGCATAACGCATAGGCTACCTGTCATGGTTTTGGCTGATACCTCCATTTCTTTTCCTTCTGCGCCTTTTCTTCAGTTATTACGGCCATTGGTTTTTTCATGCGCC
Source organism: Anguilla rostrata (assembly GCF_018555375.3). Taxonomy (NCBI): domain Eukaryota; kingdom Metazoa; phylum Chordata; class Actinopteri; order Anguilliformes; family Anguillidae; genus Anguilla; species Anguilla rostrata. Next base: position 17,075,390 of record NC_057938.1, on the reverse strand, counting down.
TTTTCTTCAGTTATTACGGCCATTGAGTTGATTGAATTATACACGTGCAAATTTCTCTTTACAATTTGCACCTGTTGGCGTTCTATTTAAACCCCGAGCAAGCCGATAAGCTTTGCTTCAGTGTCACTTATGTTGCACGAGAGCCGGTAATCTGTCAAGTGAGGTAAAAAAAAGGTAAAAAAAAGGTAAAAAAAAGGTAAAAAAAAGGTAAAAAAAAGGTAAAAAAAGGTAAAAAAGGTAAAAAAGGTAAAGGATTGTTGTGGCTATAAAATTAGCACAACAGTCTTTAGCTTATTAGGTTGTTGGCAACAAGTTAGTGCCACAATCTCAACTCAGAATTCTTTCTTTAGGGTGTTACCTTTTCAGCCTCGGTTCGAGGTCTGTTTTCTTTGAGTTGCCCTGTTTTCTGCTCCGGCAGTTTTGTTTTATTTTCAGAGTTCATACTCCTTAAGCTTTAGTTTTGTCTTACCCAGTATGTGGGTTGTGTAGAGCTTTTCTTTGGGATACTCTCCCTAAGGAGTATTGTTTTCATTTCTGTATTTTTTCCACTGTCCTTGTCTTTTGAGACTTTGTGGTTATTCTAACTCTGGTGAATAGCTTAAAGAACCCCCCCCCGTTCAGTCGCGGTTGGTCTCCCAAAACCCCCACTCCCTCACACTACCACTTTCCTGTTGACTACCTCAACCAAGTTACCTAAAAGTTTCACAGCATGGTTTTTTTTTTTTTTTTTTTTTTTAAATCATTGATAGCTAGCTAGCCTGCTACTGAGCTATATTCGAAGCAGAGGCTAAAATATAAATGTAGTCAAGCTGTAAGACTAGCTGCGTTCTATTAATGGGTATCAAGCTGATACTGTTGTAAGTATGATATCGTAATTGTTGGCTAGCTTGCTCTTACAAATATTCCACTTTATCAAGTCTGACTGCTGCGCATTCATTTAGAATGATGATTGAACTTTTGCAGGCACTACTCCAGTCAGGCGTATATAGAATATTCATGTCCCAGCCAATCAGAATTGAGTATTGGTTTTGTGAGTTAATTAAAATGGTTTCTGACATATCTGACACTCACTGTGTTAACTAACTCAAACTAAGCATTCAGACTTTATTATGATGGAAAAACTTTGGTCCTGGTATGCATTGTTTTGCATTTATACATACATTATACAAGCAGTGGTGCCACCTGGCCATGATCAATTCTAAAGATAGATTCTTCCCCATGCTAGGAATTGATTTGGAATCGAGCACATTATGCAATCCTTCGATCTATGAAATAATTGAAAATCACCATCCCTAGTTCTAATGTTAAGAGTAAAGCTTTCTGGAAAAAGGGAGGCTTCAGTTGTCCTCATTTTTTTGTTCAAAGTTGCACTGTTATGAGCGACACGCATGAAATGCGCAGAGAAAGTTCAGTCCGGAAACTCTTTCTGCAGCCGACCATTGGTCAGCTTCAGCAACCACATATACTCAACCAATCACATACACCTATCACTACACATTCTCATCTTCAACCTATCACATGCACACATTACTAATGGAGTGCTTTTTTACAACAACAGTCAGACCTCTCAAGGTTCTGCTCATTCCCTGCACTGCGTTTTGTATGCTGTGCTTGCTCCAGCCCACAGAATTGCATTCATGCTGTTCCCTAAAAAATATCTATTCTGCACCAAACCAAAAATAATCACTTTGCATATTCATTAATATGTTAAATCTAAATGCGTGAGTTGTCCTGACTGCAATGTATTAATACATAAGCTTTCCATCTGGAAAGATATGCTAATTCAAGCAGCATGAAACAGTTGCTAAGTGCAATGCTTATCTAGGGCTTTCAAACATTCAAAATGACAACAGTTGGGTGGGGGAGGCTATGGGGGTGATGGGGGGTGGCGTTAAAGAGCTAATGCATCTGTTGATGTCCTTGATGGCATTAGACATATTATTTATTTTTTCACTGCAGTAATTCAGTAATATTATTCAAGTTTTTAAATAAAAAATCTGAATAATATTCAATATTATTAATATTTATCCAAAGCAATGTACACGGTATTGTATGTCGCTTTGAGTAATGGCACCTGCCATATGATGTAATCTAATGAGTTTTTAAAAAGAAATTATGGGAATCTCACAGTCTGTCAGTGTCTGAAACTTAAGCATCTCTGCTGCCCTTATTAAGATATATTAAGTGTATAACGGAGATGAGGTTTTCCAGCTCTACCTTCATTTCAAAAATGTGTCAGTGAGGTGCCCAAAAAAAGCATTTTGGGATGAGTAACATGAGCCTCATTGCTGTGACTCCACTTTATTTGTTGCCTGACAATTTCCTGAGAGTCAGAGCTATGGCGTTTGGACAGGATTTACCGCCGTATCACAATCTGGTCTCGCCCAAAGTTTAGATTGCTAGATCAAAAAGCTGTGGCAATTCTCCATTAAAGCCATTGATCCCGGGGTGGCCTGCCTGATCACCGCTACCACTGGATACAAAGGGGCACTGGGGGGCACTGATAAGGCCTTTTCATCTGTGGGTGTGCCGTGGGGGCCTGGGCGGGTGGCATGGAAGCGTATTCATCACTTGCTTCTCCGGTTACTTCCACCACATATTTCCAGCTTTTCCCGTGGAGCAGGGGCAGCAGTGTATGTTGAATAGGCTTAACATACCAGAGGCCACGGCTTCCAACAGTCAAAATGCCTTATCTCACTGCTACAGCTCTCTGCACATTCTGTGTGCTGCTTTTCCTGCCCTCTTACCTGTGCACTGTCAGTCTGTGTGAGGCTGGACCAAGATCTCCCATCTTCACGCGATTTAACCTCCTCAAGACGACAGAAGCCACCAACGAGCCTTATTAAATCTCGAGTGATGATTAAAAGGACTGGATAAGATACCCCCTCCCAACCCCTTTTCACAGTTTCTTAGAACAGTATGGTTAACTCAGTCCTGTTTCGACTTACGAGACGTGCAATTAAGTGAGGGAATGGCTGAGGCCAAGATAGCTGGGGTCTTCAAAGCAACGCTGCAGTCATTGACAGGGCTGCAAAAATCATTTTCTGATTGAGCAAAAATTCTTTGCTGAGAGTTTCTGCGCATACCAGGCAGTCGAAAAATCCAGAGATGTCTCACCAAGTGGATAAAGACTGGAGGTTCCCAATTACCAGGAGTGTTCTTATAACCGCTGAGAACTGCAGTACACGTACATCAACGGAACACTTATTGTTGGAAACAAAATTCATTATTTAATGACGTTGGTTTTGTTGCCGTTTCAGGGCAAGCGCGAAATGAGCGAAGGCTGGAATGTCCTCATACTAATGGGTGTGATCAATTAATAGCCCTCTGCCCTCGCAGCACAATTTATGAATGAAAGATAAGTGCTTAGCGAAGAACACCTAGAAAAGAGCATTTCCTTATTTTCGTATTTTTCTTTAACCCTGTAGCTAAAAGAAAACAGTAATTGTGGCCGGTCGGTAGGTAATCCCTCCCACTAATTATCTGTAATGCTTTCAAATTTATACGCACACGTTCATGTTTCTTGCATGAGATGCTAATGAAGTTGGACCGAGCGAGCTCCGGCGCGCAGCGTGTGGCCGCGGGCCAGGGGCGATCGCGATGATGAATTTAAAGTCCGCGTTCTGATCCCCCCTTTCATGCGCGCGAAACGGGGGGCCAGGTCTCGAGATGACCGCTGTGCACCATCAAAGTCACGGAGCCCATCTTGAGCTTGTCTGCCGGGTCCGGTTCGATGGGTGGGGGGAGACGCGTTTAATTATCGACGTCCAGCGTCGCGCGCACCGCGCTTACTTTTCCGATAGGGAAAAGCCATCTGGCGAATAATGACCCCATTTAACGGGGGTTGGGGAGCACGCCTGGCTTTCAGCCGTTATTGAATGATTACAAATTTCTTGAGAAAAGCCAAAATTGATCTCTTGCTCTGGATATAAATCGAGGCCGTGAGCATGTTTTGGTGCCCGAAGCAAAGGCAAATTGACGGGGATTGGAACGAGGGGGCGATTTTCAATTTACAATGCCTTTGTTTCCAACTTGGCCAGCAACCTTTGACTAAAAGCATGAGACTTTCACACTGAAGAATGTGAACTTAGTTGCATTGCATGTCAAATAATGTTTTATTTTCCAATGTTCATTAACAAATGAGTAAAATGCAAAAAATGCTACAAGCATTTCCATCACATTAGAACCATCTTTAGGGTTGTGTGAATTAAAAATCTGGGATATTACATACAATCATTTCAGTTCCTGAGAGATGGTAATGTTCAAAGAAAAGATACCTTGCCATTTAGGTGAATGTTCTCAGTCCAGCGGGCTGTTCATAACAGTATAAATCAGAGAAGATAATATTGTTGAAACTGTTTCATAATCTAACTGATTGTGTAACATTAATTACCAGTATTATTGCACTTTCTGACTGCTCGCGCTGCCTCCCTCCAAACTTGTGTTCAATTGTTGACACAGCTCAACAGTCAACGAGGTATTAAGCCCTCAGCTTGTCATAATAGGTGATTATAAAACCAAATATATTCAAGGAAAGCAAAGCCACTCTGCTACCTCCAACATGGAAAAATGTGCGTGTGTGCAAGCGTGGATTTCTCACACCAGGGCATGCCTCAATACCCCCCACCCCCCAACCTCCCACCGACTCCCACCCCCCCCACTCAACAATTCTCCACTGCCCCCTCAACACCCCCTGTTTGTTGGCCTTGTTTGGGGCTTGTGATTTGAGATGAGCTTGCTTATTTGTCTCATGAGAATTGGCAACACTTCCTCCCACCTGTTCTGACAGATCACTCAGACAGCATCATTCCAGTGTGCAATTGCAGAACACCATAGAGGTTACATATGTGCACATAAGTAATTCAAGCTCCAGGGCTGAATTATTTGTTCTGTGTAGGCCACTGGACTGGAAATATGACTTTAACGGTTGTCTTTGAAATATGTGAAACACTTCAGGTTTGCAACAGCTACCACCACAGAATCATTAAACATTTAGGAAATCATTTTATAAATTTGAACCATGCGTCTCTTCCACAGAAAATGAGAAAGGAATTTTTGGTCTTGGCATTCTGGGATTTCCAGTTCTTTCTGTCCAGGCCCAGCAGATCACATGCTATTTCACAGCATGTGAATATACAGTAAATGAACTGCTGATGCCTGCCTTTTTTACACATGTGAAGCTCTATTCAACTTAATATTACTTGAAGGCATCCTCCACTTAATAATGTAATATTTGATTAACTCCTCTTGGAAGCATGACTTCCAGTACATATTGATTTTTGTGCAGAACATTGTGCAGAAAAAAATCTCTTTTTCACATTTTCCATTGTAGACAGTGATTCTCCGTACTTCCCTGAAATAGGAGTTGGAAACGTGCATGTATTTGCTAAATTTGTGTCATCACAAATATGTCAGACCTATCATGTTCCACTATGCAAAGATATGCAAATCACAGGAGAGTGATGTGGTAAGCCTGGAACCTTAGCATACAGAAAGCGGACTTGTTAGTGACATTGTTGGGACTGTTTGTGTATTGAACATAGCAGACTGTGCCACTTCAGGATGCAATGCCAAGGTACTGTAGGAACTTTGTTGTACTCGTTACCAATGGAGACTATTGTAAAAAGAATGTGGATGGAATTTCTTGATAAAAATCTTGTGGATGTACCTGATGGTATGTGTAGCATCAACTACATTTATTTGTGGTTCAGCTACTTTTGTGGATCCACTGCATTTATTTGTGGATCAGTTATATTTATTTATTTTTACTTTCGAGGCAATAATACTCCCATATGACAGCATAGAGGGAATCTCATTTTGCATTGCACATTTTACAGGTGACTGCTCCCAGAACCTCATGCAGAAGTCGATGGGTTTAGCAAAGAAATTGATTTTGAATCCGGATGCCATGCCTACTAGGTGCCAATTTGCATATTCATTGATTCTGACCTTCTCAACCAGAGTAAAGGTGTAGAGATGTTGTAGAGAAGTCATTTTCGGTAGTTTATTGAACGTTTTTTGGTGGAAAAATATTAAACAAATTCTTATTCAATAAAGACTATTTTCTAAGGTATTACAATGCCCAAGTAAGATTTCTGGGGGCTGCATGTTATCTATTTGAAATCTGGAGTGTAAAAAAAGAATTAAAATCCCCCCTGGGGTCCTGAAATATGCAATTCTTTTATCATATGGTATTCTGCATTCTCCTATAGGAGCCAGCGAGCTTTAGAAGACTGGCTGAAACCAATCATATCTCTGCTGGGCATCTAATTGGACACATCAGTGAGGAGTGCTGGGGCTCTAAAACAGAATTTGTTGGAGTGGCGCTGTCTTCTAAATCACTTTTCTGAGCACGAGGCAGGAATTGCTTTCAGAGTGGAGGCCATCCGGTCTCTCCCCCCCCGCATGCTTTTATTGGGTGAAGGGGGGAGGGGCTACCTCCTCTGTCCTTTCTTCCTGCTCCTCCACAAGGCACAAATCACCGCTTGTACTAATCAATAGTCATTGGAATCCCAAGTGCCCTTGATTCTTACCATACAGCCATTGTGCAGTGTTCTTGATAAATCTCAATACCATATGTATGCAATGGATGATAAGCTATCTTAAAACAATCCCATGACCTAACTGCTAAAATGTTGATTAAAGGCTGGTAGTATTTCTGTGTTCATTGTACGTGAGGAAAGTTTGTGTCGAAAAACAAGTGCCCCACTGTTATTTAAGCATTCTTTTTCAGTGGTGACAGCTCACATGACATGCAAATTATTTTAATTTTTAACAAATAAATGAGAATTGTATGCAGCCGAGTCTAAAAAAACAGTAAAACAAAACAAAAAAAAAACGTTGACCTCTTCATGATGTGTTTGCTTTATTTTTTTGTTGTACTGATGCATCACAGTTAGAACTAATTGATTTCCTTTGTGCACTTCAGTGAAATGCAAGAAAACGGCCGCCCGCTCAGGGCACTTGGCCACGGTTAATTAACCTTCCCTTAATCGACGGTGAAAAACAGGCCTACGGTTTTACCGGGCACCGAATGGACGGCCACAGCCAGCGATGAATGCGTAATTTGGGTTTATGCACTTTATGCGCAATGCGAGCATCGGCTGCACCTGAGTGCTCTGTTTCCCTGCTAGGTCGGGCTGTAATTCTTTCGCTGGCTGGTCCGTCCTGGACCCTGCAGGGACGCTAACATCAGCAGTCAAGTCAGACCCAGCTTCCTGCAGGCTGCCGGCGTGACCAAGGACGCTCGGCGAAGTCATTACAGCCTGAGCAATTTCATAGCCCGTTTGCCAAGGATTGGCATTGACCTGAGTTGTTTTGTGATGTCACCCCACCAGGAGTTGGTGATGAGAGAACAAATCCTGTGTGCACTTAAATATCTGGGGTAGGTTTTCTTTGTTTTCAGGGTGTATATTACTTGATTTCTCAAGGAGGAGTGGCCTACCTTACACGCCTGCCCCTTCTGGTGCCAAGACTCAGATTGCGTAGGGCTGACGTGGGGTGGGTAGAGCTTGACGGTGGCGCACTGTCTTTGCTCAGTCAACTCATGTACTCATGGCCTCACGTTGGAAGTGTGTGCGCAATATTTCCTGTTCAAGTCAGAGATAAAAAAATAATGGATTCCATAGCGTGTTCCTTCCCAAGATTGCAATGTGCTTTACAGTGAAAGGGAGAAATTGACCTCAACCTCTACCAATACAAGGTAGCAATTTTGTGCTAGAATGCTCAACTCACATCAGCTATGGAGGAAAGGGAGGGAATTACTGAGCTAATTAAACTGGGGATGATTAAGTGAAAGTCATGTAACCAAATTGTTCTACCCAAAACATGTCTGCTTGGGCCTGGACTCGCTCAACATCTGTCCTTGACTTGAATTTACAAATAAATGCATATTTAGTCTTGAGCCAAAATCAAAAACAAGTATTAACTGCATCCAAGCCAGAGTCTCGTTGTTGGAAATCTCTATGTTCAATTTAGAGCTGTGTACCACAGACCTTATTTCTAGGTTTGCGCAACCAGTTGAGACTTTAAACACTTCTGAAAACACATGTAAAAAACGATCCGTTACATAATATGGCATAACAGGTTTTATGAAGCAAATTATAAGCCGAAAGATAAAATAAACTGTGCAATGAGAGTAAATGTCCAAAACATTATATACGCATCTCACTGTTTGCAGCAAAAGATCTGCCAATGTTTATGCCAGCAATAATGTTACACTGCTGCATGAGCATAAAAAGGGATACAGACCATTTATCTTAAGCCTTTTCTTGCATCGGCTGACAAACTTTAATGTTTTCAGAGGCAAGATAAAATCCCACAATCCTTTGGCCTCTCATACTGAGGACCCCATTCTTTTGTTTTGGTGCTGTACGGAACGGATACCACTTCAAGACCTTGGGAAGCCTCGATCTCCAGAGGATACTGTTTCCAGATGTTGTTATTTCCAGTGCTTAACTTTTAAGGACGTATGTGTATGTGTGAGAGGGAGGGGTGTGAGAGTCAGGTATGTGTGTGTGCGTGTTTGTGTGTGTGTGTGTGTGTGTGTGTGAGTGTGTGAGAGTGCATTTGAAAACAGAATTACAGTACGTTCCATTTCCATCTAAAGCCCAGCAGGGAATCTCTCATCTGCAGCAAGTGTCTCTGTGTACTTGTCACAATTGCAAATTTTCTATACGCACATTTGCCAGAAATTGACACATTTGTGGAGGCAGAGAGTGTGTGCCGGAACAAAGTGTCCCTGTACCTTTTTGGGGGAGTTACGTTGGTTCTTACTACGTTGATTGATGCCTGCTTGTTAGAAGCATAATAATTGCAATCCTCACTTGTACGGTGTAAAACATAGTTAAAGATCTGGGTCTGAATAATAATGCCTGTCAGTATGTTTGTATACAAAGGTACACTAAACAGAACTCATCCTGACCAGAGACAACTCACTTTGCATATGCAGTATAAATGCAGTGATTCTTATTAATGGCAGGTGACCCACTTTAACCGACTTTCAGTCAATGGAATGAGAGTTTATTAATTTATTTACAGCCTATTTATATACATAGATATACATAAATAACCTGTAACAAATAATTTGACCCTGCAACAGAGACATGGTCGAAACCACATCAAAACGAACAGGCAGGACTTGAAAACAAATAGATTTTCTTGTACATTTCAGTAATGACTGGTGAGTATATCATACACAATTTTTTCTGTTATTTTGCAGAGCTCATACATCAACAAACAACTCTGAAGGCAGAATTTAGAACGATTGTATTAGTTTCTCTGCCCTTCTTTTTTATTTTTCTCTCAATTCAGCACCCAACTGTAAATGTAGACCAGTCCCATATATGCATTGTCTTCCATTGAGTTGGGAGAGCACACCATATTCACTGTGCACCCTCCAAAATGTGTGCAGTCAGCCACTGGTCATTTCTCTCTAGTCCAACCCTTGTTCTGAGTGTCGATTGTTTTCATAGGCACACAATGGACCCGAGGTGTAGCTCTTGCACAAGTAGGTGGGAGGGAAGCACCCTGCGGACTGAAACCTTCCCTCTTTGGGCGATGCTACGACCCCGTGGGTTTGCTAGCTGCAGTTGACACTAACACAGTCTCATCATGAATGGAACACATCAATGCTATCAATGTGAATACTAGACGCATTAGATACTGTGATGACACATCACATTATCTGATGCCTCTTGTGGTCATTCATTGTTACTGTGCACACTACTTATTTTCCCATGGGTTTATGACAAAATGAGGAAATCATTTCTCCCAAAAAGGTAATAGAATATGACCGTTATCATACAGCCAACTAATCATTTTGATGAAGGATGGCTTCCATTCTCAATAGCACTAGCCACATATCCCAGGATAGCAGATTCAATTTATCCCTTTAACTAAACTAAGTCAGTCCAACACATTATTGGTTTAGGGGAGGGAGATAAAAAATAAATTGATTTCCCAGGTTAGTCCAGGAGGGCAAATGTTTGATTTGATTTGATTTTTCTTAGTTTCTCTCTTCTTTTTAGCTTTCCTCCCCTGAAGCAATTCACGTTCTGCACAAACAAAACAAAACTAAAGGTATCTGTAATTATTCTTGTTGATGAAGTTTGATTGTATGGCCATAAAATAATAATTCAATGTAAACAAATAATTTTTGAAGAGACATAATAATCAATACGCAATGGCCTCATTATTTTCTGTGTTTTAAATCTTTAGAAATGACAGTTGCCAGAGATTCTGTATGGCCTCAATGACATCAGTGTCAATCCTGACCAAACCCCCACCCTCATCTCAGTGAATTCATGAGAAAAATGAAAGCATTTTACTGGCCAGAGACTCCATTTTATATCAAGATGAAGAAATCAGAGCTGGACAGATTCATCTGTTAGAGCCAGAGGCAGAATGAGGGATTTATTTCTACCCACAATGCCTCATTTCATTGTGATTTGTTCAATTTTTTATTAGATGCTTTTAATCCAGGGGCCACTGACACAGAGGACATTTCAGACATTTTCAGACATCTCCAATTCATACAGCTATATGCTAGCCCAGTGGTTTTCAGCTCGGTTCTGGGGGACACCTGTGTGTGCTGGTTTTCCTTCCAACCGAGCTCTTGCTCAATTAAGGTTGTAGAACACATAGTTTTTTCATAATTATATCCTTAAACTTAACACCACACAGGTTTGGCTTGTTATCATTTGCTTTGTCTTTAAATCGTTCATTATCTACTAAATGGTTCGTTTTAACCATGTGTCCACACTTTCATCACTTAGGAGCCTGTTGATTCATCTTGGTCTTTAATTTGATCAGTTAAAATGGTTTACCTCTGTACTGTATGTAATTGTTTGCGATATTGCACAATAATACAATGTGAATATGGGACTTTTATTCTTCATAGCATGCATAGCTAGTTCTGTCATAATGTGGCTTAATAGTGTACACAATCCCTCAAAACATGAAAAGTGTAATCAAGTAAAATTAACAGCTTTAAAATTCTGGGTATGCAATGTAATTGTAGTTACATCAGAAATCGCCACACACAGGGGTCCCACAGGACAAAGTTTGAAAACCAATGTGAACAAACTAATTCAATTAAAGTGGCTGGTTCAAGGGTTCAACAACAGGGCAACACTATAATTTGAATATTCAATATTTTGGGTTAAAAGGACAAATTCCCCTCTTTCTAGAATACAATCCTAGGAGATGATGGCTGTGCCACATTTTTATACATTTGAACTGCCATGGTAACTTTTTAATACATTTTATTATTGTCAGCAATCAGAATTTCTAGACAAATAGCAGATTTGCTACTTCACACAGGGCAGGTAGAACTGTAGCATTCCTGGAGCATGCGCCATTTTGAGTGAGCAGGGGCAGTTACAGCTACAGAACTGAAAAATGCTACGTCAAACCCACTCAATGTGGAATGGAAACACTTATAAGTATCCAGACTAGATATGCCTTTTTTGGTTTCAATAAGTAAAATATGTTTGAACACAGAGCTGGTGACTCAACCCTCCATCCCTCATCTTGAGGCAAGATTAGAGTCATGTTCAGTAGCTTGGGATAAGTTTAGGACAAAAGATGTTCTGAATATTTAATCAAACTCTGGGTGCTATCCACTGCACCACTGACAGTGGTGCAGTGGATAGCACTGTCACCTCATAGCAAGAAGGTACTGAGTTTGAATCCCGACTGATGGCCTTTCCTACTGAGTAACATCAAAGGCATATACAAAATATTCAGTGTATGTCTACCATTGATGCTGGAACAACGCAAATATACTGACTGCTGAATTAAAGAAAAACGTCCCCATGGCCATAACGTAATTACATCATTTTCACAACACAATTCAATGTTAATGGTTTGGTGATTCTTGTATATAGTTACAGTATATGCTTCCCAAGTTTAACCAATATTATTACCAAGAACAAAAAAACTAACAAACAAACAAACAAACAAAAAAAAAACAAAAAAAAAAAAAAAAAAAAAAACAACAACATAATTATTTGTCCAAATTAATTTTATTTACAGTATTTACAAATCACCAACTGGAAGTGTGGCAAGCACTGTTTCTACGCTTCACAGAGCTAATGTTTTATGATCGATGGAGTGGGACTTCAGTGAATTCTACAACATTAATGTTTCTGGTACACATGTGCTTTAGCATAAGAATTTAAACACAATAAACACACACAATGCTGTATGAATTTTCAAAGCAGTGTGGCAGTAGGTCTTTTTTAAGTCCTGCATTTATACAATATAGAAAGCTAGTTTGTGTGTGTTCTCGTGACGAAGCCTATCATTTATTGGAATGCTTTTCATAACACATGAATAACTCACATTATTATTTAAACAGACTTGAGCACATAGTAATCATCTAGTGATCTCAGTGAATCTGTGACACAACTCTAGGGAAAGCTTAAACTAGATGGCAGCAGTTTCTCAGGGTGGAGGGTAGAGCACAGAGGTGAAAAACAGTCGTGCCCACTAGCAACACTGTTTTTATGCCAATAGCTTTGAACCTGTCATTCACCTTTTTCACATACAGTTCCACTGAACTTGCAAATCTTAGGCTTTCTTTGCTTTAGACTGTGACAGCACCACCAATATCCAGCACCTGTAGTGTCAATATTTACTAGATATGTTTGTATGAATCAAGCAAATGTATCTCTTATGGGCATTTTCAAATCATTTCAGCATATATTGCTGTTCAATTGTAAAATGGCTTCTGTAATACATGGAGAAAATTGCATATGAATTTGGACCACTGCTGTGTATGCCACGGTAGAGTAAAATATTGAAATGGCATGTTTAAAACTCAAGGGGTTTGTCCTGAGTCTCTGTGATTTGCCTGTTTTCAGCATAATGGATATTTAAGGAATTGAAGTCCAAAGGATATTTAGTACTGGTACAAAAAAAATAAATAAAAATCATATGGTATTGAAAAGAATTCCGATTGAACATTATATTTTCTTCATTTGTGACCCATTCAGTTCATAGTGAAGTGTGCAGTGAGGTGAATTAAAAATGCCCAGGGGGGTGCTGTTTCATTCTGGCCATCCATACTGGTTTGCGTTGTATCTGTTGCATGGTGTGGATATGGGACCCCACGGAGAGCCTGTTGCTGGAGGCACTGTGATATCTATCAATGCAATTACCAACAGCCTTCAATGCTACATTGACTTTCAGGTGAGGAAGATAAAAAATGGGCCTCAGGAAATATCATGGACAGATGGAAAAAGAAAAAAACGGGAGGGGGGTTAAAAAGATAGCAATAGTCTCACTCTTCAAATTTAATTTGAAACTTGTATTACCTTGCAAGTAATATGAATAATGTAGTCAACCCAAGGGGTTAGACTACACACTCTGCCGCTTGGAATGTAAGGAGAAAGTATCAATGTATTTTACATCTGATGTCAGGTGTGCAGGTGATGGCATTGTGCTCTTCTTGAGCCATCCTGTTTTGTAGGGGTGAGTTTAAGGCTTGGGGGGTGGCTTTCCACATGCTCAGCTTGCATAGGTGAACTCATCCGTCTTTGATCTTTCTTCTTTTTCTGGGAGCTGACAACAGTAGTAGCATCACCAGGCTTTTGATGGCCTTTTCCGTGGAAGTGAGACTCAGAGATCCTGAATCCAATTTAAGGTGAATCAGTGCAACATTATTTGAATACAAACGTGTGCTTATTGAGAAGGTAATATAATGCATTTGTTGTGGTATATGAAGCCAGTACAATAAGCTGTTACACATTATGCGAATGGTAAATGTTATGGTATATGAAACCAGTACAATAGGTGGTTACACATTATTTGAATGGTATATGCTATGATATATGAAGCCAGTACAATAGGCTGTTAAACATTATGTGGACCCAGGGGAGGCATTAAAATGGATGGCCTCTGCCTCCAACAATTCATTTTGCAGTCCTTTCTTTTTTTCTGTTTGAGGTTTAATATCTGGAACATTCCGAGATCAAAGCCACTGTGATTTGCAAGCAGTGGGAGGGATCTGGTAACTTAAAGCTTTCCATGCAGGCCACCATATCATGTGTTCTTTATGCGCGCTCATTCAAGCTCGCTGGTCAGGGGCCTCATTTATAATAAAAAAAAAACTGTTCTTTAATTTAAATGTAATCACAAAATAATTGTCAACGTATAATCTTATAATCATTGTAATCGTAAGATCATTTCTTAAGTTGTGTTTACTGGTACCGAATGAAAGTTGCTCACTGGTTTAAAGTGGCGTTGTGAATGTGTCAAGGTTGAATTTCAACATGTCTTGTACTCTTCATGCCTAAAATGGATAATCAGTGAAATGTTATTCTGAAAGCACAAATGAATACAGCCTACTTCGGTAATCCGAGCGCAGCACATAAACACGTAGTACCTCCGCACAACCAGCAGGTAATTAAATTGAGCCGTATACAAAATTTATGTAGATATACCATCATATACATGTCAAAGTGGAATTTCTCCTTTGTTGTGGTTTTCTATGTCAGCCACTATTTATGAAACACTTTGATCAAGACCATTTTATAAATGAGGTGTCAGGTCCAGCACTTTTACTCATATTATGGAAGTAGATGCATTTATGTCTATTTACATTTTAAGTGTCTCTAGATAAGAGCATCCACTGAATGAATGTAAAGATATGTGTCAATAAATGCATTTAGAGCGACTTGCAATTAAAAATGGCTTCTTACAAATATAAATAAGGAAGAAAACAAAGCAATAATAAAAGTTAAATATTTTATATGTCATATAGCAACAACAACGTTTTTAAGTAGAACAATTTATATGCAAGGGATTTAATGGTATTCATATTAAAAAACAAGCCAGTGAAGAGTATCCGATGCTTGTATGAATATGAAATCCTGGCAGTGGTGTGCATTTACACTGAGCAGGACGTGGGCTTGTTGGCAGAACCATCAGTGCAGAAAGACATCAGATGTGACTCACTGAATATCACGAGGCCAAATTAATTCCCATCCAAGTTAACTTTACAAAATTGCCTTCACCCAATGCTTAAGAAAGGTGCCTCCAGCTGCAGCAGCGCAGTAGCTCACTCACTTCCTGTTTGCCAGTCTGAGAGAAAAGAAAGCAATGAATCCAGAGCCAGCAGACTCTGTAGAGGTGATATATTTATGCCCTGTTCAAAATGGCAAATGCACTATGGAGTCATTGTCGCAGGGCTGTTTGGTCTAATTGCCTGGCCTCACACATTGTACAAGCTGTAACAAAAAGCCTGGCCTGCTTTGAACCAAGGGTGATTAATCTTGGGCCGAGTCCTTGGTGACTGCACTCCTCTCAAAGAATGTCACATGGATTTCACCGACCGCTTAAAATTCAGGAAGGACCCCCCAACCTCTGCTCCCTGCCACCAGAGGAAACATTTCCTTGAATTCAGCTGCTTATTTGTGTGAAGGCTGGAGCGTGATGCCTGCCATTGTTTGGGTCTTAACTGAGGTGTGCGCACTTTATGAGAGGGTGGGCTTCTTGTTCTATAATTCATTGTCAAACAAAGAAAAAATATATAAATTAAAGTTACATTATGTTGAGATTTAAAAAATAAAAACATTTTTAAAACATGTTTTAAAAAAATACATTTGAAAGCTTTCAGTAGATGCTTGCAAGCAATTGTCACTATTTTGTAATTGAATATCTTTGCTTATGATTTCTGTCCTGGTGCTTACAGTTTTTCCCCCCTGTTTCTTCATTAAAAAGCTCCTGGGTTTAAAGATGCTGCAGGCAATGTGTGACAGAGGTACTGCATTTTAAAAATACCACAACCACTTGGATGTTTTGCTAAAAGGAAGGCACCATGCTTTCCCTGAAAATGTTGGAAACAAAAAGAAGGTACTTAACATAAAGTAGCAAGCTAAATATAATGGCACTGTAACACCAAAATGCCAGTCTTACTAAAAGAATTGAGTAGTCCAACAAAAAGTAAACTAGAAATACCTCAAAAGACAATTCAATATTGTTCATTTAGAACCTTTCCGGCAAGTAAAGAAAAATGTTTAACTGAAATTGTTTTAATGCATGTCTAACAATTGCCTAACAATTTCGTTTTACGGTATAACATTACAATTCTGTTTTTCACCCTGTATATACAGTGAGCTCCAAAAAGTTTGGGACAAATCCGTATTTCTTTATTATTTGGTACTCCACAATTTTAGATTCGTAATCAAATAAATCTCATAAGGTTAAAGGGCACATTTTCTTTTATTTATGGGTATTCTTATACATTTTGCTTTCACCAGGCTTTTGATTGCCTTTGGAGTCTGTTATTGGCGTTTGTCAAGACGAGGACCTGAGCTGTGCCACTGAAAGTCACGGAAGCCATTATGCGGCTAAGAAATAATAACAATAAAAAAACAGTCAGAGGCATAGGCTTACCAAAATCAACTGTTTGGAACATCATTAAGAAGAGAGAGCACCAGTGAGCACACTAACAGCAAATGACCTAGCTACAGTTGATGACAAAATAATTCTCACCATAATGAAGAAAAACCCCCAAACACCTGTCTGAAAGATCGGAGACATTCTTTAGGAGGCAAGTATGGTTGTGTCAGTGACTACTGTCTGCAGAAGACTTCAAGAACAGAACTACAGAGGCTATACTGCAAGATGCACTAGTTGGCTGCAAAAAAAGGATGGCCAAATTACAGTTTGCTAAGAAGTATATAAACAAGTTCTGGAGAATAGTCTTGTGGACAATTGAGAACAAGTTTCATTTGTGCCAGAGTGATGGCAGTACTGGATTGCTTGTCTTTTTTTGATGATGTAACTCCTGATAACAACAGCATACTTCCAGCAGTAACTCAGTTTTGCCAGGAGGTCTCCCATTCAAGTACCAACCAAGCCCACTTGTGTAGCATTAGCCACTTGGCAGGAGCAGGGCATATAGTGGTATGGTTGCTGGCATTTTACAACCCCTTTTCTAATCAGGTAAATTAAAATAAAAACAGAGACCATACTAATTTTACATATTAAACAGTTTTTTAATGCTACCAAAATTTATTTGCATAGGAATTTATCAGAAACTTGCACAATGACAACAGCATATGAACAATTGGTTTTTTTTTTTATATCTTCATTATACAAAACTATGTTTTAAATGTAAATGTACTAGTGCAATAACACTGAAACCTTCAGCAAAGATTTTCAACGGCAATTTAAAAACAATGGAAAAAAAACCATTTAAAAATCTGATGAATGAATAAACATTGCATTTATACAGCACTTTTCTCAGACACTCAAAGTGCTATCCAGTCAAGGGGAGGGGGGGACTCACCTTAACCACCACTAATGTACAGTGCCCACCAAGAAGATGCACGGCTGCCATTTTGCACCAGAAAGCTCACCACACATCAGCTAAGGTGGAGAGGGAGGGAATAAACGACAATCCAGCTATAAAACCTCCAATGTAAATACAGTAAGCAGACAGACAGAAAATTATGTCTACACTGACATCTCCTCAAATCAAATCAGAAACTCTCTGGTTGAAGCCCCTCTCCTCTTTGATTTTGAGTCCCTCCCTGGGTTGATGCCCAAGAAACACCAGGTGACGAAAAGACCAAGACAAAAGCTTCCAGTTTCACAGACAGTTTTGGAATTGTTTTCCAAGGTGCATGCAATAATGCCTCTTTCCTTCAAACACTGAATACGACAGATTATAATGACTGAAAGCCAAGTGAGATTGATGCCACATTCATTTAATTACACAACAACATCGCCTGATAAACATGGCGTGTTAGTACCATTGTAGTTGAAAAACGCACAATTAAACTGAAAAGTAAAATCATAATTTAGGTATAAAATAACTAATGCAATGCCTGCTTCTCAAATTGTTTTCTGTTAGCGCTTTGATATCAGATATCAGTTTCTTACAATGCTAACTCGTAAACAACCTTATTTAAAAATAAATTAATAAATTACTTTGACCCAAATTATTCATTCATTTGCTCATCCATTCATTTGCTCCATGGGCTCTATGTTCTGGCCAGCGCATGTTGTTGCGAGCCATCTCAATTATATTTTCCTCATGGAGTCCTTTTGGTAATTCCCTGACTCACCGTGCACCGAAGTGGGAGCAGAGTCACTGCTGGGGGTATGTCAGTCAAGATCAAGAAGTGGACTGCAATTTTGATGCAGCTCATTGCAGTTTCCCAGTCAATCTGGTCTACAATTTGTACCCTCGCCACTCGCCTGCGTTGACCAGGTCTACTGCATATGTTGCAGCCCAGCATCGAGTGGATTGCTAATTTTGGCGCCGTCCATGCAATGAGCGCATAATCACAGCCTATATATGTATAAATAGTTAGCAGTTTATCCCTGACTCATTGCCCACTATGACTGACTCTTCTGGTTTATTTGGTAAGTGAGGCCTGTGTGACCCATCTATACTGTTCTTCAACATGACAGCTGTGAAATGTGCCATCAATGACTCATATGACTCATTTGGTTTCTGTATCTGCACACATTACAGAAGAAAGGCATGGCAGTGTGCTGCCCTCCTGAATTTAGTTAGGAGCTTGCAGCCATGGTACAGGCTGAGGAAGATTATCAGAAAAGAATAGGTTTCATGGTGCCCACATTTTCAGATCACTGGTTAGGCAAATGAGCATCAGAAAAGGTACTGAAAACATAATGATTACATTTTAAAATAAAAATTTCTTACATTTAACATATAATTTTAGAAATTATAACACTAAAAGTCAGATGATAAGTACATTTTCACAGGGCCAAACTTTTCGTACTTGAATATCTAGGCCAACGGCATTTGCTAATTTGAAAATTCTTTGTGACCTTAGCAGTTCCTTCCTTCCTTTTTTAACACCTTGTGAGAGAGACACAGCATGTTATCTTCCCTATGTGATACATTCTCTTTTTTATTCCTACATCTCCAGTAACTTTGTTTTCATGGTGCATGTGTTTCCACCATGGTACAATTAATTGATACAAAACACACTGTTAAATGGTTGCAACCACTGATAATGGCTTTTTATTTTAAAATATATTTATTTATTGAATTTTTTTTTGGGGGGGGTGGATACTCCAGGGTAGTCAGTCAAGCACAGTCTCTCTCACAGAACTGCTTGCTTTTTGCTTCGAAGGCTCTCAGTAGAATGTAACCCAAAATTCACCTTCACTCCCTCTCAAAAGAAACTACCTTTCAGGAAGTGTATCTCAGTGTATCAACATGCACACACGCACACACACACTCACATACACAAATAATCTTTACAGCTAGACATTGGAAAGGGGGTTGCAATATTTCATTTTCTATTCCGGAGGCTCTCTGTTTTTCACAAAATGAAAGTAGGGTGATTTGTTTTTCTGCTGTTGTGCTGCATGCAATCAGTTCATCTGGTTTCTTCCTTGCTATTGCTTCACTGTTCCAAGTATCTAATTGAGATACAACTTGTGAGTTTCTGCCATTTAAACTGTTCTACATAGAAAAAAAACATATCCAGTCTTACCACAAACACGTTTTCAATTGAGCTCAATTCATTGAGTTTACAATTTGACTATGAATTTGGTATTGTCATTTTAAATGAACAACAGTATTTAACTGTAGTTTTCTCTAAAACAGGGACTTTTAGTAAGTTGCTTCTCTTGCTGAAAAGGAATGAACAGATGCAGATAGTAATGTCTGCAATGTGCTAATTACTTCTTGCTGAAAGAGCTTTGGCATGACAGGACGGAATGAATCGACATTAATAAGGGCCAAGAGTAGGAAGACAAAAATGGGGGGAAGAGGGTATGGAGGGCTGAAGGCTTGGATTGTTATTCCCCGAAACAAAACTGAACTGTGGCAGAAATTTCCGTTTGCCCCTCACACCCACCACATAAGCGCGTCCCTGCCATCGTGGAGTGTGCCCAGCATCGGTCCAAAGAGGTCAGAGAGGGCCCCCAACCCCCCTCCCTCCACGCCCAGAACACGAAACTCCCAGAACCCCTAGAGACCCAGTCGCCGTGGTCACATTGCAGAGGCGTACAGCGCAAACAGAATGCCACTGTTCCTTTCCTCCTCCCCTCACTGTGCAAACACTGACTCTGCTGCCAGGGGTAGGCTGCTAGATTTTCAGTCTGCTAATGAACAGGATGCCAGTGAGGTCATGGAGGGGTTAACGGTACTGTCAGTATTCTCATGGTAACGGTTGGAACAGAGCTGGCTGTACAGCCCTTACTGACCAGGTCCTGCTCCATGGCGAAGAAACAGCAGAACCATACTACAAAGCCGGTTTCATGTAGGCTCCACACATCTTTTCTTCTTTTTTTAAACAGAAGCTCCAGCAATAAAAGAGGCAGAGAATGATGATCATTCACAATGAGTATCCTTGCCACTGGCTATGCCCATGGCTTCTCCTGCTGCTTAAAATACAGCAGCGCCTTTCGTCCTTCTTGGCTGTGCTCTCGGGCTGCTGTAAACCTTTTGAACCTGCAAAGATTTTTTTTTCTGAAAGGGAAACAAAAGACAGAGGTCAGTGTGATACTAATGCAGGTCTGTGCCGGATCAGGCTGGGTGATGTCAAATGCAACGTGCAACATGAAATCCTTCCTGGTTAAATAAAAATATTCCACTCTCTATCGAGACCAGCGTCTGTGAGGAAGGGACGTTGAGGAACCAGGAAGTTGTAATTTCACATTCGAGATGGGTGCATCGCTGTTAAACTCCTGAGACTGCTTCAATGTGTGCTTCAGTTTTCAGCTCTGAAATAGTATTATATGTAAAACAACATGATATGTAATTTCACAATATGTAATGATATAAATTATGCAAAAGTTGGAAAGCAGTGTAAACATAAAATAACAGTCATTTAAACCAACGGTGCCCAGGGGAGACCCGGGACCAAAAAAAAAGCTAATGTTAGGAGATGCAGCGAGGGATTTTCTGTGAGGGAACGAGAAATGATAAAATGCAGACAAGATATTTATGCCCGACCAACACTTCTAATTTTCCACTTCATTTACAGTCCTAATGTGAGAAGCAGTAGGGCGATGCTGAGTAGCCCTTAATATTGTGTTTACGACCGTACACGGGAAAGAAACAGAAAGGAATTGCTCTCGTTCACAGGCTAAGAGGCCTCATCACACATTTGGACTGGAACGCTCATTTCACATCTCAAACTCACACACTCCAGCACACCGGTAAAGATGATATCAACCAAAATAAAGCCATGTACGCCTGCAGGATGTTAAAGAAAAATGCCGCAGTATCTGGTCTGTGTCATATACTGCAGGCTTTGTGGCTTGATCATTCAATTATACAAGGACACAAGATTTGCCCTTAAATTTCATGCAACTCTAAAATGCTAAGAAGGGTTAAGAAGAGTTTTGCATAGTTTGTTGGAAAGTCAATCAATGTACATGAAGTAACTCCAATAAATGCACATGTGATAACATACATGATCACATCACCATGATCTGATCTAAAACAGCAAACAAAAAAGACAAGCTAACCAATTTCTCCTAAAAAAAAAACAAAAAACAAAAAAAAAAAAAAAACAGTGTTTGTAAATGCATGGGCAGAAGCAATGTTTGCAGACAGTGCACTGTTTCCATAACCCCTGCACTGAGACAGAAATGGCAGGGGACTCGCTGTTCCTTTCAGCTTGTCGTCCAAACGATGTGACACCCTGACATTTATCTTATTGAGCAGGCTTTATCCCCGTAACCTATGTGTGAGGGACTGTGTGCCCTTTGTGCTTCACCGCTTGTCAGTTCCGATTGACACGGACATCATCGCCGGCTACATCCGAGTGCCGCGAGGCCGTCCTTACCTCTGCTGCCGCCGATTTCATATTTTCAATAAATCTGGCCTTTATCTGTGTCTGCCACTGTCTCGAGCAAGATCGAAATGAAGATTCCCGTCGCCCCTGATTGAACTGTTTAAACTTGCTCAATGAGGTTTTTATCTTTGCCGGAAACATCCGCCGACATCTGACATTTGCTTCACCTTCCTTTCACCTGTCTACCTGAAGGAGAACGTGAGAAGTTTGGAATGACTTGGGACACCCACAGTGACACAAAGCCCGCGGAAACCAAAATCGGCCCAACCATCGCCCTACTGCCCACGATGTGCCTCGGACGTGCGTTTGAAGCAAAGAACAGGCTGGCGGGGTGTGCCGCTGGTTTAGCTTGGCATTAGAATGCTAATTTGCTCTTGTTAGTCACCCTCAGATAGCCTTGGGCATCGCGACAGGAGGGGGTCTGAAATGCCAGCGCTGGATCGGATTGGTATAGGACGTGACAGGGAAGTGTGTAACTGGTCACTGGTGCAAGAGCACAACAGCTGGGGGTGTGCCAAGGGCGCATTTAACTGGGCCTTCATTTGGGTCTCACAACACATTGAGCATCCTCATTCACCCACAGCGACTGCTGACTTACTAAGTTAGCAATTCATTTAAAAATGGACCTAATGATAAAACAGAAAGTGTTTGACAGCACTTGTTTGGCATAGCCTAGTCTAAACGATTACACTAGAATTGTGAACTGGTGAACCTGCTCCAGTACATCTCACCTGAAGATGACACAGGTGTTTGGGTTTTCTGTCAAAATCCATAGAAATTACCATCAAATATTTTGTGGGGCTTGCCAGGAATTTGACATTCATTTAAATTTAATTTAATGCATGTGCCAGTTCTAACCGTGCCAAATAGTGCCAATGGGGATAGGTAATTGGCCACAGTGTTGCCCAGAGAGGGAGGGTTTTATTTAGCAGGGAAACCACAGCCTCATTGCTCAATAGCATCTCTTCTGGTTAATCAAACTGCTTCAGTTTGCCTGCCGCAAGGCATTCTGGTAAGGGCCATTTATTATGTGTTTGAAAAACACAAAATAAAATTGAGTTTTTTATCCAAAAAATGCAATTATTTACAGGAAGATATTTTACAGTTCTGTGTATGTATGAGATCTTATCGACCAGAGATAATAAAAGAAAAAGAGACACACTCATATACTTCTCCTAGAGGCAAAGTGAAAATAAATTATATATTTTATGTTAATATACACACCACACTTGGTATCATCATCCATACTCTCTCACTGTAGGTCGAATAACATCTAATTCCTACCAACAGATGTGTTTTTCTCTCATTCTAATGACCTGTCTTGAAACAGAAGTACTTGTCCATTGCCTAGAATTGCAGACATACTGTGATAGAGAGAATGAGATGAGAAAGAAAAATCAATACCTTTCCTGTCCTGACTCAGGAATCCCTGTGCATTATTAACATAGTAAATGTCAATATAATGCCTTTCCCACAAGCACTCTTGTCTGACCCCTATTCAAAACTGACTCATGCATTTGTCAGGCTACTGTACATTGAGAGAGCCTCCAGCTGCTTTTTCCTGTTTTTTTTTTTTTTTAAAGATAACTTTCTTCACTAAAATACAATAAGGTGCTAACAACTTTTCATGGTAGGGGGTCTTTCCATTTAAGACCTTATGTTGCTATTACTAACTTATAATCAATATGTTCTTTAACAAGCAGTTGGCACAATAATCATGGTCTACTTTCGCCTGTCTTGGTGGCATATAACTAGAGCTGCATTTTATTTTGAACATTTGATGCTGTTCTTTGTCCTATGCATTATGCCACACTTGCAATAGAGTAGGCTGGCCCATATCTATCAATAAAATCATGCAAATCCTTTTATTACCCTAGTTGTCTAAATACAAACTCAGAAAAGTAATTTTCCAATGTATGTAAAAAGTTAACTGAAGATGTGTGCAAAAATCAAATAGGAACAAAAATGCTGGCCTGCCTGGACTAATGGATGTAGCTGTAATATGTTTATATTAGTGGTGGGTGTGCTTTGGTTCCTTTCTTTCTCCACACTTCTCCTCTTTCCATGACTTTGGAACAAGTTACTGCTCATTTGTCCCTGAGCTTACTTTTCTGGAACGAAAGGTTTTTAATGTACTTTTTAGTAAACTCTAAACTGGCTGTTCTATTCTTTAGGCTTACCAGCAGTTCGCAGTTTGAACCCTCTGAGTATATGCTGGGGTAGTCTTCTCTTTATGGTAGTCTTGGACACATCTATGCCGGCATCCCAGAGAGTGTTCCTGATCGGTTTGACAGTTGAAAGGGGATTTTTCTTCACTATTGAAGTTATTCTTCTGTCATCTACTACAGTGGTCTTCTTTGGTCTATCAGGTTATTTGCTAGTGTAGAGCTCACCAGTGCATTCTTGCTTCTTAACAATGTATCAAACAGATGAAGTTGACAAAGTTTTGGATATGTCTGATTTATTCTGATGCCTCATGATAGCATACTTCATAGGTGTTGACACTTCTTTGGTCCTCATGCTGAGAGACAACAGTAACACTAACAGTGACTCCAGATGGAAATTCGACACCTAGAATAAACTCTAGACCCTTGGTTTGCTTTCTTTAACTATACCATTTTCCAGTTATGAACCAATAGATCATTCACCTAGATTATTACAATGCACTATTGACGAGACTGCCAAAAAGTTGAATGATAGATGAAACTTTGCTGAAAATGCTGCAAAAACAAGGAAATCTGAACACATCACTCCTGTTCTGGCCTGCTTGCACTGGTACCCAGTATCTTTTAGGATTGATTTTAAAGTATGTTCACTGGATTAAAAAGCTCTTAATGTTTTAGCACCATTATATATTTCTGAAGCCTGTCAGCATACATTCCAATCTGTATTATTATTATTATTATTATTATTATTATTATTATTATTATTATACCATTTTGACAACATATTATTTTATCATATTCTCTTATTTTAACATTTGTTTTATGCTTTTATCTTTATATATTTTATTTTGTAATTTTATGCTTACTGTGCTTTATCATGTTTTATTATATTATACTTGAAAAGCACTTTGAGCTGCAGTTTAATGTGCTATATAAATAAAGCTGTGATAATCTTTTTATTACCATACAGAATGAAACTGCACACAGGGTTTCTTGCTAACAAAGGTATCACCATGAGTATCCACTTGTGACATGACAAATTTTAAGTAATTGTCTTCTCTCAAAAGGATAAAAGATAACATTAAACCATAGAACACAACTTCATATTACTGATAAATAATAAGAGTTGTTGACAATCCCCCCCCCCCCTCCCCAGTTTAGCAGTAGCAAGACAGTGCAGTAGGAAGCAGCCCAAGTAAGTAGGACACTCTCTTGAGTGTAAAAAAAATAACAAGAACCATAGAACTCATTACATAGAACATATTACAGGTAAATGATAACAAATTGTAATATTTCTCCATATGTTCAAATAGTGTAATGCATGGCTGAGTGTATGCAAGATGGTGACACATTGGAATGCCTGTCCATATAAGGGTCTGGATATACATCACTGTCAGTCATTGAAAGCTAAACTGAGGACTGCACTTTACAAACCAAGATAATGTCTAAAACTTTTTTTGTAGGTTTTTCCTTATATGTTTTTGTATCTAGTTTGTTTTCTATTTTAAACAGAACATTTTATGATTGCCCAAGCCAATTTTCCAAACCAAAATGAACTTGCCACATGCTCTGAAGGAAAAAAAAAAACATTTTCCATGCATTTCCCTGTAAGATAAAGTCAAGGCGAAATATGGGTTGAATTCATGGTATCTTGTACAGTTCTGTGCTATAGAATGATTATAATGTAAAATTCAGTGTTGCGATAGAAGTATGCCGAGTGAATGTCTCCCCAGCTGTACACACTGTTACAACAAACGCCTTTGCAATAAAAAAGTACTGACATACAATCATGAGAAGTGATATTGAGAACCTGAGAACGCTTCCAGTGAAGGCTTCTGGAATTCAATTCAATAATGAGTAGGACAGCGAGGGTACAAATGAAATTGGGTAGCAAACAAGAAACTATACAAACACAAGAATACACAGGGTTTCCCCAAGAAAATAGTTATCGGAGGGGTGGTAAGCAATGGCAGCATATAGTGGTGAGCCGTGGTATTCATGTGGTATAGCCTACACATTCATTTAAAAAAAAGAAAGGAAAACTGAGCCACTGTGCCTTTTCCCCTTCCATGGTTTTGATTTTTCTCTGATGTCTGTGGAGGAGCTCATGAATTTGGCGGAGGTGCAGCACTGTTAATACCTGGGGGAAACTCTCAGTGCACCTGCAATTAGTTCTCCATGACTCTTTCTGTTGTTGGTATAAGTAATACACAAGGTAAGGCTGTTTTTCACATGCACATTTGCGCATGCTTTTACTCACACCAGCCTCCACGCCGTAAAGGTGGGGAAATGCCAACAGGATCTTTTTGTTTAAAATATGCACCATCTATAATACTTGGGTAAATTATAGATTTGTTTAAAGGGTAAGTAAAATGGTCATTGAAATGAAAGCAATTACATATATTTTTGAAATTGCATTCCTTTTGAAAAGTATAATTTCATTTGCCTAAAGGTATAGTATCAAAAACGCTGTTTCTCATAGGGGCAACACCTCTTCCAGGCTAGTCCAGAGCATATGCAATTAGAATTCTCAGTGTATTTGATGTGCCTCTTGAGGCTGGATTCAATCAGCATGTGTCCTTAATTCTGAGTTACAAATAAATGCAGTTTTTTTATTTTATTATTCACAAGCACAGTCTAGATAATTGCTGAATTCCCCGAACTGTGTTTGTGAGGAAAACCAGGGATTCGAGTTGCCAGGGAAGCTTAAGATCTGATTGTATCAGTTTCGGATCCTGCCAAGATTAAGCTGGCTGTTGTTACTGCATGATTATTGTTATTATTTTTGACAGTGGTAAGAGGCCAGAGAAAAGCCTACATGTAAGTAGATGGTTGAGAAAGTGAATTGGACTTGCAACATGTCTCACATCCATGCAGCTGTATAGTACCTTAGCAAAGCTGGTCCACTGACAATGGCTACTTCTGAGTTTAGGGCCACTAAGGTGCAAGGAATTGAAGCAGTGCCAGATGCAGTGGTGGTGATTTACTCCAATAGAATGTGTCCATGCACAAACAGCAATAAGAGAGACTTACCGAGAATCATCTTCAGCATAAAGGACTTGTGGGAATGATTTGTAAGGGAAGGTCAGGGTTGGGAAATCATGAACCGAAGCTGACCAACAGAAATTGGTCACGGCGCAAAGGGAGGTGGTAGAATGATAGTGGAAATGATGCAGGCCTGGGCTGTGTGGATGGGGTTCAAGAAGCCAGGACAGGGTCATCTGGGAGATAAGCAAGGCCCTGTGCAAAGTCAGCAGCGTCAGGACTTTATCATGATGCACCACATACACGCCCAACACACACACACAATTTTTTTTTTCTCAGGTGCAAAACATTGTTCACCCGCTATTGTCTAATACACCAGTGTCATAGGAACAAACACTGTGAAATGGGTGCAACCGTCATTCCCAGTTGCTCATTACATAATCTTTGCCCTCCATTTCTGTCGCCACATCCCTGCTTGCTGCAAGGAACTCACAGACATGAGACCTTGTGCAACTGGCGTATTCACCCCCAAAACTCAATCCCCACCCCCCCCCCCCCCACAACCCCTTAAGTGGCAGGCCTGGTCCAGAACTAAATAGAAGCATGTGACAACTAGACAGCAAATATAGCAGTTGATCTGGAAGGAGAAATGTAAAAAAAAAAAAAACTGGCTTTTTCATTTGATCTGTACATGGTCCCTTGCTGATGGTTGCAAACTGAAGGATACAGAAGATAGGCTCTAACTATTGGATCTGGGTGTTCTCAAGGTTTCTTTCTGTATAACACCAAGGGAGTTTTTTCTTGCTGCTGTCATTGCAGCACAATGTTTTGTGTTTACTCGGTTTCCCTTTGTCTAATATTACATTTTGTCCAAAGATCTGAAACCATTCAGTGTGAGAAATAAGAAATAATAGAGGTAATCAGGAAGGGGACAATTGTATGGTGGCAGGCCCCTTCTAGAGTTTTCTATACAACACTTTCATTTACTTGTTAGTCAAATTTAAGGACAAGTTCTGATTCCAGGCATTCATTCTTTGGCCTGCATAACCTTGATGTGTTTAGCAACATTTTTGTGGAAGCTATTATTCTACACATAGTGCTGAAATAAATGTACTTAAATCCTGCAGAATGTGACACTTTCTCCAGGTTAGTCAAGGTGCAAAGCGTTTACTGTCGATTTTTATTTCTTGTAGGAATAATACTCTGAATTTTTTCTTCTCTATCTAATTTCAAGCAGATGAACTTGCCTGCATTATAATAACTTTGCTTTCTTCTCATGAGAGAACACATAAGCGACCAGTAAAATGATTGACTTCTCCAACGGCACTTCATCCTCCTGTTAATCCATTAAATTTATCCAGTTTCAGAGTTAATGCAGAGAACACCTTAATCCACAACTGCATTTGAGTCACATTCATTTGCCAATCGCTCCAGTGAATTCCAATAATTGCTTGTTCTTTGGTTCTGTTTCTGCAAATTGAGTTTTCCCAAGGTAAGGCATGAGCCCTTGTGAATATGGTGTAGAAGACCTTGGAATTTTAACTAAGCCCTTATGGAAAACCGCAGCAGCACATGCATCCATAGATGGTATCATGAAGCTGGCCAGTCAGTTCAGTTAAATGCGCATATTCCTTAACGTGCATTTAAGATCCAACATTTAGAGTGTCTCATAATCCTATAGACAGGGGAAGAGAGGCAGGAAGACTGCATTAGGTCATTTCTGTTCATTTGCATAGCATTCTGTAATAGTTAAATGTCAGCACCCTATGCTTGCAACAACAGTTTACAGGTCCCCTAAGCAATGCCCCTCTTTCATAGCTTATTTCTCTGAATTCCTGTCTGTCATTCACATCAACTATACAACAGCATTATTCTAGGAGATTTCAACTGGCATGTGGTCAACCAATCTGATTGCAGAGCCATGGAATCTTAAACTGCATGAATTTTATCCAGCAGAACCATAGCCACACCGTAGACCTTATAATAATACACAAACTTAATATTGGTGTATTCTCTATTGAAGATATAGCAATATCTGACCATTTCTGTTGGTTTTTTATGGTTTGTGCAGGGGTTAAACCGACAACTACTGAGCGCTTGATTATAAAATGGTGTCTTACCCAAGAGGTTACTGCTAATTAGTTAACATCTTGGAGAGCATTCCATAAAAAATTATGGCGAGCCATGCAGCCTAATGTTAACTAACTAAATACTGTAGCTTGTAATTTTTTTTGTTTTTGTTTTGTCTGGTATGGTAACACGCTGTGTGTCCACAGGCGTGTAGAACATAAACCCCCCACAAAACAAATGATTTTTTGCATTGTCAGAATGCACTGCCATATGGCTGGTCTCTCTGTGGTTATTTTGCTCTGTATAGCATTGTGTGATCAAAATCAGCCTTATGGCTATTTACATAAGATAACCAAAACAAAGTTTCCCATGTGAAATAATGGTAGCAATGTGTCAAAATTACAAGTGAAGTAGGCTGTGAGAAGATTTCAAAATAGAATTGCTATATTTAATCAATCAATCAGTCTAGAAGATCGTACTGTAGTTAATCTACCAGTAGTCTAACAGTGATGTTCTACAAAATAGGGTAACCTTTTCACTGTGGACATTTTGGATGTGTTATAGCTTATGTTAAAATGTTACAATTGGCTGTTCTTATTTTATTTCCTAAATTGCATTTGTACCAGTTTTTTCTTTCTAGAAAGACGTGTGTGTATTAAATTTCTTAAGTCACAACACAATTTTTACATTTTTAACACATTATAAAAAAGTTTGTAAGGAAAGATGGTGTTGTCAAGATGAGCAGATTGTAGACAACAGACAACGTGGACTGTAGGCAGTAGGCAACTCCGAGCTGAAGTCCAAGACTAACATAAAAAGATGCACATAATCAATGTATAGTCCGGCATCTTTCGAATAACGCTGTTCTACAACGGTCTTGGCGTGCTCACAGCATCCTTTAGACTGGTTGCCAAGCGATGGCCTACATCCTCTCTCAGGAGCATCTTCAGATCCGCATCTCGGCGACAGGACCGTGACGTCATTACTGTATCTCCGTCTGTAGGGGAGAAAGAAACAAACACAGCAGTAACTGAACACAAAGCACAAAAAAACACTGGGACATAACACTGATGTTGACTGGTACATTGCGACGCAATAAAAGCATCAATGCTATCCGTTATCTGACTTTTACTGACTGTATGAGTACACAAATTAACCAAGGCCGGGTAGTTACCAGGAAATGTTGCAGTGTGTCATTGCACCTTGTTGAAGTATCCAGTGTGATCCAATCACAGTGGCTAATCATTCTCTCACATGACCAATTATCACTGAGATGATCACAAAGTGGCTGTGTGTAACATGGATGTCCTGTAGAGATATAAATGTTATTTTGTGCATGTGGAGTATCCACCGCAACAACCCCTGCTGTGCATCAGCATATTGGTGCCCATTTTCTGATAAAGGAAATGAACAACAGAGTAATGTTATGGATGCCCAAGTCAAAGTATTGAGATGAACAGTTCAGCTGATCAGTAATTAAAAAGAAAAAATTACTTGCTGTATTTAATTATAAATCAAGGCCAAGGACCAGCATTGATTGAATCCCGTCCTGCTGATAGGTCGCTGTTCTCGCAGTGCAACCGAATACGAGGGATGTAAAACAGTCTGGCGATACAATGATGGAACTGACAATGAGCAAAGGCAAAGGTAAAAGTTCCAACCTGTGCTTTGCCAAAAACCTATTTCTTCAACAATTACTTTATATGTCAAATTTGTGTATGCATATTGATAACCAGACATAACCCACTTTAAATAAATAAAAAAATAAAAATAAATAAATAAATAAATAAATAAATAAAATTATACACACACATAATTCTGGGTAAGCCTGGATATGTCACGACTCATGAATTTCAAGTGAGAGAAAATCAGCTTTCGTCAGCTTAGAAATTAGAAGAAAAGTTCTTCAAGCAGCACTTCAACTCTTTTCACTGAGTTATCAGATTGTGTAACGCATTTAATCAGCTTCGTTGAACATTTCTTTTTTCATCATGATTCAACATTTCTTCCACCATATCTACTGCACAGCACAAGGGCCCAGATTCAAACATGTCCTTAATTAAATGCAAGTTTGGAGATTTGGCGGTGATCACTGAACTTCTCAAGCTGTTTGTTAATGAAATAATTGTGATGAAGTTAAGGACAAATGTTGATTTAATCCAAACCAAGATTTTCAATGTTTTGGTGAAAGGCTTATTGCAAGATACCTGAACCATGCAACACAAAATATGCATGTACTCTGCCAGTTTCATGCAAATTATGTATACTGTATATAAACTCTAAACTTAGGGAAATGAAAGTACAGTGAGTAGAGTCCGGCTGAAGGATGGTAGTCTTGTCTTCGCAAAATATTGCAATTTCAGAATGCACAATGCCTAAAGGCATCAGATATGGGTCATACTTAAAAGTTAGTATGGACAGTCTAAAAAAGAATGGATATGAAAATATATTCAGTATGAGTCTTAGGCATGCTGTATAAATTCTGATTAAATAATACAGCTGTTGGCTGTTGCTACGTGGAGAGTGAATTCAATTGGACTGAAGGAATAGAATGATGTTAAAAAATTATTGATCTGCCTCCTCTATGTGTATAACCTGTGAATCAAGCACTGATTGAGTGCTTATAACTTTAGAAAGTGCAAGGCCAAGACTTTCCATTCATCAAATGAACAATATGTCAGGGCTGTAGTTCCACTGGATAAAAGCATTTATTTTATTTTAGCAAGGGAATGTATAAATCTCTCTGATGTAACTCACAACAGATTTGTGCTCATGAAAATAAAATGCAGACGGCATACAGTGGTTCAATGAGGTGATGTATCTGTATGAATCACAAATACCGTAATATGTTTAAACAAGATACAGGAATGCTTTCAGTGGAAAGTTGTCCTTAATTGACTTTTGAGTATTTTGAGAATCCAATGTTCAATTTTTCAGATGTTCGGGGGCATTTTACTGTCACAAAGTTGCAAAGTCTTCAATGAATCCGACTCAGAGTCTTTTTAAAAATTCTATAAATTTTTAAAACAAGATGTTCCCTTCATGGCTAATTGAACGCTTTGCTCAAGATTTTATGGTGTGTACGTATCATCTGACTCATTCTGTAATACAATGTGATTTCCCCCAGTAATCCTTTTGTCTCCTCAGGATTGATCAGGCACAGAACACAGAACACGGAAGAAATGTTCATTCAAAACAGGTACGGCATTAAGAACTGCATTTGTTCTGTAGATTAAAAGTCGTGATTGGCCTTTTTCTTGGCTTGAATTTAACAGCAAGTGTTCAAAGCCAAAGTCTTTACCACGCAGCCCTACATTTTTGCATTTACTGAGATCTGGTTACAAAACCAAACCAAACCATTCAAATAGGGTGTGTATATGCAATGGGTGCATATACTGTATTTTAAGAAAACATGGGCATGGCTAAATACATACTTTAAATTTAATTTTAAAATCTTAAGTGAAAGATCGTTAACCGATCATAATATTAATATTATTCGTTAAATTTTTAATTTCACAAAAATGCTTGATTCAGCAGCGGTTTTGCGGTTTCTTTTTGAGTTGCTGCTGCTACCTGTTAACTCTACTTCTAGTGACGCCACTTCCGCCTGTAGATTGCCAACTCGTAGGCCTACACACACAGCATGTCACAGGAAGCTGGAATTCGAGGAAAGCTTATTGTGACCGCTTTTCCTATGTGGAAGTTGAGGAAGAAGACGTTGTAGGATAAGACACCGTTTTTTATATCATCATGGTGGCATTTTGCATAGCCTGTTTCTATTTGTGATGCTTTTTCCTACTGAAAATGAGTAGGCCAGTCAGTGCATGCTCAGGACCCTGTCGCCGCATGGTTGCTTGATGGAGCCGCGATAACGTGAATGATATCATTTCATTTTTAACGGTAAGCTACTGTGTAATGTATCTCAGTGGATTTGTTAGCGTAAACGATGCTGATTCTAATCTCTCAACGTGGATAATGTTGTGGTTATCCTCCATTTATGTTCAAGTCAATTGTTGGATGTGACTTATGCAGTTTATAAGGCTTATATTTCAATGTCCTCTGTAACTGCTGCCATCCTACACCTTGTAAATGCCTAGAGTTCATCAGATTATTTGACTGTGCTGCTGAGAGTGATTTGAGAGTGATATCTCTTACAGCAGGATTTCCTCCTGTCATTTTCCTATATCAAAGCAATTCTAACATGGCTGTTTTTCCATGGTGCTGTCTTCGCGTGCCACGTTTTGTTAAATCATCCACAGAATGTGTTTCTTTTATTAAAAGTGTGGTGGGTGGTGATGGGGTGGGGGGTTTCATATAGGCAGTCATGATTAATACAACAGTCAAAAGCCATGCTCATATCAGAGACTGACTACTGCACAGCTAAGAAATAAATGTTCGTTATCATTTTCAGGAACACGCTTACAAAGATAATATGTTTTGTGACAGGCAACAAGCCTGGTTTCAATGTTTGGGAGCTGGGAGAAAAAGATACAAAATGAACCATTTTCCGATTTCGTTCGAACCGGTTCAGCTCAAAGGCTAGGTCTGGCACTTCTCCACACTCTGTACCTCATTCAAATCATTCAACTACTAGTGCCAGATTTTGAACCTCTGACCTTCAGGTCATTTGTTATCTATACAAATGGGAGGTGGAGGTAAGAGTCCTGAGGGGTCCCTGTGACTAGAGAGAAAGCCTGTCGGTCTCCAATGTTGTAAAATCTACCGTAATCGTCTTCAATGTTGGCTAATAATTTACAGTAGGCCACAGAGGAGCATGTGTGGAGTTTCCAAACAGGCATACGCAAGGCCTGTATGTATGCTCAATACAGATTTACATCAAAGACAAAGTCATTCATCCCTGATCAGTGACACATCCACAGCAACTGTGGATTTTCATGCAGTGGCTGTGGCCACAGCTGACAACATGTTTCATTTCAGCATTTTTACATGCAAGGTATTCTAACTGCGGGAGGCAGAGAACACCTACTGTTAACTTTCATTATCTTACATTTTGCACCCTTTATAACTCGAAAAGGTAATTTTATGCATGATGCAATCGTAAACAGTGGCACCAATATTAGCATACTGACATTTAAGACTATTTTCCCTAATAAGTACGGATGTAAAGTGGCACTGACATTTTCAAAAAAAGAGGCATTTTGACTGCTCAGATGCATACTTATGAAAAATACATAAACATAAATTGATTCCGTTAAGGCTTGTGTTGACATTTTGAATGCCAGGAGTAGTTCCCTTCTGAGACCACCATGACACCACAATCAATGGCCTTGGTAACCAAGGGAGGCTTGAAGAGACTCTGGTCTGTTGTCGGTCAGAAACTTGTGTGTCAGTCCCTGTGCTTCATCAATTCCTTTGTAATTAATTTGACACTCATATTTTAGAAACTGTTTCATGCCTCTTGTGAAGGTGATGAACAACACAGTTTATGATAGCCAAAGAACTCTGGCTGGAATTAATTTTTTATACTCTTTTTTATACTCAAACACAGTTGGGAAAGTTTTTGTGATTGCTGGACACACCAAACTGTGTCTGTAAAGAAAAACAATCTAACAATTGAATTATGAAAGAACAAATAACAGTTGAATCCAATGTCATCACTCTTTCATGAGTACTCAGATTTGGCATATATCTACAATAGACCTTAGATATTTAAATTAATTTTGGACTTGAGGAAGAGGGAGGACAAACAAACTGAAATCTGTTTGATTTACAGTCTGCAGCACAACTACAGTTGCTGTTATAGCATTGCATTTAGCAGGCTGACATTTCAATATCCATTTATATATTGCTGTTTTTCTACTTTTTTCATTTTAAGAGTGAACACTATTGTCCAAGATAACCAGCAAGTTCAATAACCCCGATATAAAAGCATGTATTTCTTGAATTAGTTGAGATCAAATAAGGGAATAACAGCAGTGTCCCAGCAATTGTTTCAAACTTATAAGGCATTTTTTCTTGTCTATGCCAGTTCCCCCATTTACACATCATTATTGTTTCATTACCAAAATGCTTTCTCTAAACTGCAATTGATTCTTGCTTAACTGTAGAATCAAACTGTTATTTTCAACTTAATTCTGAAGTAGCAAGATATTTCACAACATGCAATATACTACAAGTAAACTACAACTGTACACGTAGGTATTGTTGTTCACACTGACTTTATGCCTCATTCCAGAATGTTCTGGGGGCTACGTTAATTTCCAGTGGACTCTCCACCATGTGCATAACTGAATGAATATCACAAATGTTCTATCCGCACACCAAAATAGAATTTTCTAATTTCACATTCATCGGGACCAGAAAGACCTCAAAAGCCACTTGTGGCATAACAGTAACATAACAGAGGAACCCTCAACGGGTGGAAACAAGCATTGTCAGATGTTTATTGTCTGTAGGAACATCACTACAGAATATTGTAATTGCGTAGCACATTATAGCACCAAAGCTGGTCACAAGCTCATCTGTGTGTTTCTCTATGCCTCCCTGAATGATTTTGTTCTGCTTGGTTAATTCTGTTAATGAAAGTGTAAGTGGTTTTGGAAAGTCAAAAGCGCTGGGGGTCACAGGGACTGACAAGTCTCCCATGGCCTTGGTGTTTAATTATGCTAAGTTTTCATTATGAGTTTTTTTATTATTATTATTTCAGATGGTTAGTGACATTCCTACTCTGGCCCCTGGCCCCTGTGGGAGTTGGACTAATGATTCAAGGCGCAAGGCCCTCTCCCCTTCCTGCTCGGACCCGAGAGGTCGAGGGAGCCTTTTCCACAGCATGCTCTGTTAAGCAGGAGTCGCTCCGCTTCAGCAGTGACTACTGATGTTGTTTTTTATCTGGAGGTTGGTGTCGGGCACCATGAGTGATGGGTGGCGATGGTGACGCTGAGCCAAACTGTGGGCATCTGTGCCCAGACCATACAGGAGGGGGTTGCAGGCCAAAGTGCTTCCGCTTATCTAAATCTTTTCAGCTGAACCTTTTCTGAAAATGGACAGATTTTCATATTTTCTGGAACTGTGGTTTCATTTTGAGAGATTTGGGCTCGGAAAATATTCCAAAAGCTCTTTTAAAGGGATAATGCCAGTGGTGGGGAGTAGCTCTCAAATGCACTTGTGAGAAAAAGTTAAGTGCGACGCTGGTGGTACTTCACCATCCTCAAATTCAGCGATATCTGTGAATAGCTCATGAGAGACATTCACCTGGCTGCCCCATGCTCATGTATTCATTAACCTGTATTTAACCAAACTGGCTGACAGAGAGCTCAATTCTCATAAGCAGTGATTAAGCAGTGTGGGGCCAGGACACTGGGGTTAATGCCCAGACTCTTTCAAAAAGTGCCATGGGATCTTTAATAACATCACCAAGTCGAGACTATGGTTTAATGTTTCTCCTGAAGAAATTCACATATGTCAAAGTGAGGATGGCACAGCTAACTTTAACCTGGTTCTAACAGAGCACTGGTCAAAGTATCAGCCAAGCAAAGACACGCTTAATTTCAACTATTTGACTTTATATGGCTATAAGGTGGTATGGCCGTTCCCACATGTACAACAGAGTATTTATCAAAGCAATTGCTTCAACTAATAGAAGGTCAGCTAATTAAAACCAATTCATTGGTCTCAAAAGATGCTTTTTGAAAATGTTGGCCGAACTAAGCATTTAAGAAGTACTTCGCTTTTTTAAAGGCAGGTATGTCTGGCCAAGTACTGTCCCATGGGTTATGTTTTTGTACTAGGTGCATTTAACCATTACAGACTTACCCACAAGAGGAAAGACATAGAAGTTGTGGAGGCTAATAAATTCAAAACAGTTAATCTTCCTGAATTGGTCAAGTTAAATTCCTTCTAGGAGGAGTGAATTTCCCTTTTATGAACTTCAGCTGTCGCCATCGAGGGACAAAAAAAAAAAAAATCCAATGTTGACTGTTTTTTTGAATGAGCCCTGTCAGCTTGTCGTTTTGCTTCCTTGTGCTTCTTCACCTCCGTCATTACAGTAGCTAGCTACAAACTCTCTGCTGAAACCTGATCCCACCTGTAACCACACCCTACCCTCCAGAAAGGAGTGTCACGACCAGAAAGGTGGCGAAAACATTTTAAAAGAACAAATACAGGCAGGGGACCATTGATTTGGAAAATGTGTGCAAAGACAGACTGCCAGTGCATCATAGATATGACTGAACATGGTAATTTTATAATATTTTCAAGGTAAAAATCTTGCATGATATGATCTCGATGATCGTGATTTTGCTCCATGGGCAAAGTAGGGTGTTACACACACTGTACTACATTTAAGGCATCAGGATTTTTCGGTCTTCATGAAGCATTTGAAGTAGGTTGGTGTTGTCTCCTGATCCTATTAAGCGGTGGCCTGCCTGTGCTTGATGTTTAGTCTGCTGGGGGTACTGAAGGATGCCATGCTCTGGCAGGCACTGGCGTTGGGGTGTGGGGGTGGGGGGGAGTGGGCAGCAAGGGAGTGTGCTGGTGATTTACTGTCATTCCCAAAGGAATTAAATTTGAAGATTGAGCTTTTATGACTCTGGCCGATGCCAAACCGGGATCGACCCGCGGGTGCATCCGAGCGACGGACGAGGTCGTGCCCACGGCGCTGACGTTTTTTGTTTTGGATGCAAAGAGGGAGTCAGTTCAGGAGCGGAATATCAATCGACTTAAACGCAAAAACGGATATCGGCTATTCTTCAGGGCACCGCTTGTCAGTGAGCCCTGGGTGCAGGGCTATGCAAAGCAGTCAAGCACAACAAACCTTTAATAATCCCCTGTTTCATTTCACAGTCCCCCCTCAGAGTCATCATTTACATCAGACCTTTTCCAAGTGGTGTTTATTTAGCATTTATCAATACCACCACAACACCCCCATCCCCCCGCGCATCCACACAGACACAAATCGCCCCTTCTTTAATGTAAAATGCATATAATGCAAATGTGACCTGCCTTATTAAAAGCCATTGCTCTGCTCCGAAGAACACAGTAAGAAGCCAGGTAATCTCTGGGTCCACAGTCACGAAACATTAATCCATTAGGGCGCGGACATTTCAGTGTAACAGCCATTATTCCTTCCCCGTCCCTGGAGTATTGTTGCTCCTATCATAAAACATCTTAGTAAACATTGGAAAGCCTGTTGCAAACCAGACGCAATTGTTTCAAGAGCTGGCGCTAATGTAGTGGTCACTCGCATATGAAATGGATCTGGCACAAAGCCTGAATCGAGCATATCCTTGGAGGCTGAAGTCATTTTAACTGGACAACATTGCACGTTGTGCCAGTTCCTGTTTTTCAGAGTGCTACACTTACTGTTTAAGGATGTATATACATATATTAATGTATTTTTTGTATATATATATTAATGTATTTTTAGTAAATATATAGAATTAAAACTATGTAAAAAATTGGAATGTGTGAATGTGTATGGCTGTGTTTGAAACCGAATACTAGCGTACTACATACTACTTTAGAAGGTACTATGTACTACAAACTATGACAGACGTTTGCATGAATAACTAGTACAAAGACAGTTTTGGAATTGAGTGTACTTAACCTTCATGACATTTAAAAAAATATACATTTTGTGACATTATTCATTAATGAATTTTTATCTATTGCTACAATAAATTAAAATATTAATATGAATTGCTGGATACGTTTCCATTTTATGTCACTGCTTAGGGTTTCTGTCAAAAAATATTCCACTTCTGGCCATTACTCTCCTCATTTATATTCTTCATTAATTACCATAAACAAACTTCCACATACCCGGTCTTTAGGGTTGCCACCCATCCCTTATAATACGGAATCGTCCTGTATTGAAGAATAAAAT
Organism: Anguilla rostrata; assembly: GCF_018555375.3. NCBI lineage: Eukaryota > Metazoa > Chordata > Actinopteri > Anguilliformes > Anguillidae > Anguilla > Anguilla rostrata. The sequence goes on along the minus strand of NC_057938.1, from coordinate 17,036,526 downwards.
ATTGTTTTCCATGCAGAATCAAAACGAGATGCAATTCATTCCTTGTTATTCTACACATTTTCGTCATCAGAGGTTGTTCTTGGCGAAGTGCCTTGCTTTTGAACATACCTAAAAGTAAGTAGTTAGAATGCTAACACTAATCAGTTGCAAGCCGGGTGGTGCTGCTGTCATAGAACTGTCATCAGAAATTATTCCTCGCAATCACACTACATTTAATGCATTATTGTGTCTCTTTATTTTTGAGTAACCTCAGTCATTAAATTTTTGCTTATGTAGTATACATTCGGGCACTTTTAGAATTCTTAAAATGAGAAAACTATGCACATGAAGCATACTACATGCTAATAGTCACAGTTAGTATGTTAAGTACAGATAGTATGTGGTCAAAACCAACAATGAATGAAGTGAACAGAACGAATTAAGTGAACCCAAGCTCTACATGATATAATCTCTTTCTGCCAATTCGGATGCATGATTACTATTTGTTTTCATTAATTATAGTATTCAATGTCATGGTTAAACATTGAGACATGTTTGCACAGCACTTGAGTATGCCAAAATATTTCCCATAACAAACAATCTGTTGTCAAGTTCAAGTTGTCAAATTTATTTACTGAATTCAGTATCTATGCTTGGTGTCCGAATGAAAAATGTGCATATCTTTTAGCCAAAGCAGTTGATATAGAAATTAGCCAGTTCTGTTGTCTCCTTTCAGCAACTCTTAATAATAAATCTCATGGATGAAATGTCACCAGGATGAGTTTGCCTTTCATAGAGATCAATCCCTTCTTGCATATAGAACTCAATACTCCATTAATCATTATTTTTCTCCCCCTTCTCTAGCTGTCTTCACACTGTAAGTGGAATAAGGGCTGCCTGGTGCTGATCAGTAAAGCATAAATTCACTGCCAGTCCACCCCTAAGCCATGGCAATAAAGAATGTAATGCTGCAGCTGATCAAGCCAGCTCACTCGTTGCATCCGTAACAAGCCTATGTTGATCCTGGCACTATGGGAATCTCAGCTCACTGCAAAGCCAAAGCCATCTAAGCCCCCTGTATTATATTGCACAACACACACACACACACACACACTAATGTAATATAAACAGATAATAGCATATTTTGGTTTCAATAATGATTTTATAATGTATCAGCTAATGAGTTGGTCCTGTTCATTATCTTTACTATGCCAAAAACAAAACCATTACCATTTATTTGTTTATTAGTTACATATATTACTACCATTAATGCTTTAATACATTAGTTCATGATCTGTTTATATATAACGTTTTTCTGTACTATTTAGTTTGACCAACCTTCTTGACATTGTTGAATGTGAAACCCTGGATTGTCAACATGGAATAACAGTCCAAGCCATTAAATTGTTTATTGCTTTGTATCATTTTTTTTCAACATTATAATGGAAAGTATATTCCTGCAAGTACCCGATTCTTTCAGGCAGCCTGCCCAGTAATATGACAGTCTTGTTACACACATAAGCGCACAGGCATTTAAAAATAAATAGAAATGGCATTTTCTATAAGTAAAAAGATCCCAGGCCCTTGAATCTTATTCCCAGCCGTGACTTGCTTGCCATTTCTTATGAGGCGGGGTTGGGGTGACTGAATCATCCATCCCTTGCAAACCTATGGTAGCCAAGCTGTATAATGCATCGCTATACGACCAACTCCATAACACTGAGTTTGGCCTTTTCTGCCTAGGTACACGGTGCACTGTGGGCTAGAGGTCATTTTGCACAAGCAGCAAGTTTTCACAATGTAGTGTCACACCATGACTGAAAAAAACCTACTTGCCTTGCAAACAACATAATTAGCCTATGTGTTTATGTTATAGAAATATCATTCAGATAACAACTCTGAGGAGTTCTATAAATAAGATGCACAGTTTACTGTAAATACACCTATGTGTAAATATTATGAGACTACATTACATTACATTACAGGCATTTAGCAGACGCTCTTATTCAGAGCGACTTACACAACTTTTACATAGCATTTTACATTGTATCCATTTATACAGCTGGATATATACTGAAGCAATTTTGGTTAAGTACCTTGCTCAAGGGTACAACGGAAGTGTCCTACCCGGGAATCGGACCTGCGATCGTTCGGTTACAAGCCCAGTTCCTTACCCACTGTGCTACACTCTGTCCTAGTCCTAGACTAGGAATAAAAGGATGTATGAACATTAGACACAAAACAGCATGGCAAACTCTCCTGGTATGAGGTGAATAGGAAAGAAATATGAGTTGATTTACTTATTACTTATTCAGTTTATGTGCTGATTCAGTTGGAAAATAATATGATTTTGTGGCATTCATTGGCCATCATTTGATAATATCTTATGGTTGATGCCTTACCAGCAAACTGGAGTAACTTATTGATACCATATGGGACTCACACTACAAAGACTGGGAAGATGAGAAAGAAACTGGCAAACAACATCATTCAACTAGTGCCAGTAATATTCATATCTGGTTATCAATCAATTAGACACAAGCTCATCCTTATGCCTTGAGACCTCAAAGGCTTTATTTAGCAACTATTTTGACTTTGCCCATCTGTGAGACTATCCCTTGATGTGTCATCTTCAGAGAGAGAGAGAGATTTCTCGAACAGATGTAGAATGCTGGTTAATGGAAAAGATAATTCACACAGAGGTTTGACTGGCTTCAAGCAGAACCATTTACTTTGTGTTGAAAGATGAAAGCAGTTAATCAGCTGTCAGGGTTATGCTGGTATGGCATTGCTTCACGTCCTATAAATTATTGCAGCAAAACAAAAGGTATTATTATATTTGCCTTCATGGTGCACTTAAACCAGGTTTTGTCAGGAATTATGAATAAATGAATGTTTTAAATGTAATAATACATTGCAGTAGTGACGGAATGTGCATTAATGTAATGACTTATTCCTGTAGTGACTAAATGTTGTCATAAATGGCTGTTGGATATTTGTGATCTGTGGCTTGGGTGTGCATTTGCAGGGTGTGGATTGTGAGTATATTTACCATTTTTGATTCCGGTCCATTAGATCAAAAATTGACTTTAAAATGTTTTGTAAATGCCCTTTCACATCAAAACCATAAAATACGAAGCGACCTTGTGTTCTGGGCTTCTGAAACATGTGTGATATATAAATGATTTAAACACTGCCAGTGTGTTCTCTAAATGTGTCAGCTGCTTAATATTTGAATAAGACGTAAAAGCATGTAAATAAATGTTTTGTTATGGGTAGCATTTTTATTTTTGTTACGGGTAGCATGTATGTGTAGCATTATTATGCTACCCATACAAAATGCATACCATTATTCTACTATATCTGCAGATGTATGCTGTTAAAAGCATTATTATTCGCAATTTATTGAAAAATTGCCGTTGAAAATAATTTTAGCGCATTCATTTTCAATGGAAACATTTCCACCAAATTTGGCCAATGAGGAAAAATGTGATTGTATTTCAGCCAATAGGACACATAGAAAAATACTTAAAAGGTGCCTTGTTTGTTCTGCTTGTGAAGCGAGCTACTAAGCTGATTTTTAATAACCAAATATTTAGTATATATAAAAAAGTATATAATAATAGTGCTAATATAACAATAATATCGCAACAGAAAGGCAGAATCTTAATAAAAAAAGATTTTTCAGTTCCAAAATCGGCAAACTGCCCTATGAAACGTGCATTTAGCTATCGTTATCATGAAGTATTATAGCAGCTATTCAACTCTGTCATTCACACTAATGTACATAATGTGTGTTAATATTTACAAACTTTTGTCTTAAAAGCAATGTCATGTTATCTGTATCACTAGTCAGTCAAAATAATGCAGGTATGCAACTTTTACTTGATTTATCCAACTTACTCAAGCTTGCTATATCATGATGATGATCATTACCTATCATTTGTCTTTCAGTAGGGAAGACCCATTTTGCACCTTATCCATACAGTACCACACACGACAATGCATAGATAAACATAACATTATACATTGAAAAGTGCTATCACATGCAAACTCAGAGTTTCTTCTTAAACTGTAAATCTAGTTTCCAATGTTCTCTCTTTTCCCACTCCAGTGGTTTCTGGTTTTGTTCTTGAGAATGTCGGTGATTTAATAATGGAGTGTAGTTGTACTTTGTTCCACAGTCAGACTGGATTGGGATAATTACACAGCCCCCCAAAAAAGCAAATGACACACCGTATTTTAAAGTAAACTCCTTCACTTGAAGGGGAAATTGCCCAGGCATTTCAGGCTGGTAATTATCACGCTTATGTATTATTGTTTGATATGAAATTAACACATGCTCCACCAATAACTTTTGGAATGAATAACAATGAAGTAGTAGTTACATAATGGTCAGCACATCCTGGCATGAGTTATTAACACTTTGTATGCTGGATATCATTAAACCATAGTTTTTTCACATTTTATGAATGGAGGAGGGATTTTTCAATTGTTTTTTTTTTTTGTCAGGCTTAGGTACTGTCAGGGCAACCAATGTGTGGACAAACTGTTTGTCACAAGACATTTAAAAAAGTCCAACGTCCTCCAAAAAACAACTTTGAATTTCAGCCTAGCTTTTGCGTTGAAACCACAGCTACAAAAACAGGTACTTTAAAATGGTGGCATATCTAACAGTTTAACAGTTTGAGAAGCAGTTCAGTAATTATTCATTCATTGCATACAATATACATTTATAGAGGTGGACATTTGCTGAATTGATTCAGGTTAATTGTCGTACTACTGGGCAGCAGTGTTCAAACTAGGATACAAACTTGCAACCATCTCGTGTTCCTAAATCCCCAAATCCAGTTCTCACAATGCTGCAATACAATCCCTGGAATCTATCATATTCAAATTGACACCCACATCATAACATGAACAACAAAGCTCCACAATTTCAGGAGAGGAAAGTCGTTTATTGGTGAAACAATGAAATCCTTATCACCAGTTCACAAATCACACGTAATGTCTTTGTTGAGATTATTCTGCAGTCTGAATTTGTAAAACAACGGACATAAAGAGGCTGTTTAATCGGTCTTTTGTTATTTGCACAATTACTTCTTAATGGGTTTTATGCATGCAACAGTCGTATACTAATGACTAACTTTAGAGAAGTTTGAATGCCAGTTTGAAACAATTCTGGCATTGTGTTTTGAGGTCCATCTCATGCCCATTAATTTAGCTTCAAACCATACACACTGAAGTACATCTTAAGACACCAATTAATCACAGTGCCCGAAAGGTACAAGTGTTCAATGGCTTCTTAATAAGGGGAGAAACTTGCTTGAACGTGTGGCAAAGGTAAGACATCGTGCCATTGTATTGGAAATGGGAAGATTTAGTTGCTATGTTAAGGGTGGGTATTTACCAAACTACGTTCCAAGAGGGTAATTATATTGCAGCATAGCCCAGGAAACGGTTAATGTTCAAAGCTCCTGTTATCGGACTCTTAGCTTGCGGTATCAGGTCCAATCCTATGCATAAATGATCCCTGGAATTCCACCAGTGATTGATGGCCATTAATTCCACGTTTAGATTAACTGCCCACTGAGCTCTTCTGCACAGTTTACAGATAATCAGCAGCTGCCGGACCACTGCAGATGTTTGAAATCATTAAATTATTATTAGGGATTTAAAATGCCATGAATTTTGCAGGACAACTAGGCCTATATTAATGAATAATTGGTACCAGCCCCTACACAGTAAAATGTCCAGTGTTAATTCAGCTCTGTTAGCGCTGAATTAGCACTGTTAGAGTCAAATTAACATTGGATTTTTAACTGGGTATGTTTCACAAGCAGGAGCCCTGCCTGTGTAATTTTTTTATGTTGACAGTTTGGTTGAGGTCAGTGATCACCAAAATGAACAAACAGTTTTTTCAATCAACAATTTTGTTTGTACTGTCCCTGTCAGTGTTCTACAGTATATACTGCAAACAGTTTTTTTCTTCTATACAAACAGTCTTGAGTTCATTCATCCTTAAATGTATCCTATTTAACTGTGTGAAGATAAACAGTTATACTTGACTTGTAAGTCAAAGATAAGGACAAATGTTGATTGAATGTAAGACAATGTTCAGGACAAATGTGTGATGATTTCTTGCCCTGGGACTGAAATGCTGTATGGAATAGTTTTTGTTCCCCACATGAAAGAAACCCACTCCAGAACTTTTAGGACAACTGAACAAAATCATAATTTAAAAAGAATTAAAGGATTTTAAATAGAATATCATCAACATGCTTTGAAAACTAGTGCAAACTTTGGTACTACTAAGCACTTGCCAAACTAAGAAATCTAAATGCACTTGTATAGTAGTACATATGCAATATAGGGCTCTATTTTCTGGTTGAAAATGGGGAAATGGTATTCTCGTCATGGAAATTAAAAAATTAAAATCATGCAGTTGACTTTAATTTACACTGTAATTTTCAAAAGCATTCTTTATCAATTAATTAATTAATTTCTTATGGTTTATTTTGATACAGGGAGTGGAACAAGAGACAAGAAAGCATGTCTTTGAAGTGTGCCTTTTAAAGCAACAAGGCCCCCAGTTAAACCAGGCAGAATCGATGTGTAAAATGTAGAGAGAAGGTCATGACAACCCCAATCCAAAAAAAGGCATCACCATCTTCTGTGACTAATGCTTTATGTAAAAAAATAAACAGCCTGCTCACGCCATAAAGCCTCTTACATGCATTCAATTCCCTGACAACTTCTCAGCATTAAATGATTAGCATTTTTTTTCAGTAACTGATCTGTTATTGAGACCCAGTGCAACAAGCGAACAATTACAGGCAATTTGCTTCTGACTCTCCATGAAGCCCAATGGTTAGCATCTTGTCTCTGCTGTCAGCAAGCAAACACTCCTGGGACTGGTGTTATAATGTACCCGTCCACGCTCTGTTGAATCGTAGCACAGTTTGGCCATAATGAGAAGGGTGATGGGCCATTTGCTTCATGAATAGAAAATGAAATGCAGATCTGAATGCACCACATTAAAAGGAGCAAATAATGCATGCGCACACATGTATGAACAACCTTTGACAGCACTAGACAATCTGACCGTGCTGTTGCCTGTGAGAGAGCATACAAAAGGCAGCATTTACCTTTTTTATCCCCCAGTCTTCACCATATAAATGGTACACAAATGGATAGCACTGTCTAATATTAATATATGATTAGAGACAAATGAGCTATGCGTGTAGAGGAAAATGTCAGCACATGCAAACGGTGAAATGAAGGTTGTTCCTGGAAGCCAACACCATGCAGCTAAGCTGTTGTTTTTGATTGCTTTGTAGAGGGATACTCTTATGACAACTTGATTAGAAACAAAAACCCCAAGGAAAAAGTGTGGAGGCAGTAAAATAATGAAAAGGCCAACACGTGGCTGGAAATAGGCTTTGAAGGCATTTCAGTATTAGTCTTGCAAAAGCGTGGCTTAAAATGTAATGCAGAGCGCAATAACTGTAGCTATAGAAACTGCCTCTCTCTGGGTTTCGTTCGTGCTCGGACACAGTAAACCCAAAGACCAGGTTATTCTGTCCGATATAATGAGGTTTGATGAGTGAATCCAGTGGCACAAAGGGCGGCAGGCAAACCTGTTGGACAGGGCCGGCCCGACCCAATAAACCAAGTAAACATTTGTTCAGGGCCCCGCGATTGGTTTGGGGCCCCCTCCCTCCAAGATATATATACATATTTTTAAAAAATAAATAAATAATTGTGTTCCCTACGACAATGGCTTTTTCATTAATCTAAATATATTTCTATTGGTGCCAAATCTTGCTGGCTGGGGCTTGGGGGGTGATTTTCGACCAAAACAGAGGGCCCCATATAGACTTTTTGTTTAAGGCCCCCAAAAATCTTGGGCCGGCCCTGCCTGTTGTAGCCCAAGAATCGCTTATCGCGTTCAGCTGTAAACTTGAATCACTCGGTAGAGGTCCACAGCATAAAATTCTCTCTGCATTATCAGTTTTATTTCAAGTCAGGTAGGAGTCAGAGCCAGTTATTGGGGCCTTGGGACTTGAAAGGGTGGACTTTTGAAAGGTACAGCTGCTACTCTACATGGCCAAAAGTATCTGGACACATGACATCCAACATCTCATCCATAATTATGGGCAAATTGTGGAGTTTGTCCAGCCTTTGCTGCTATAACAACTTCCATTCTTCTGGGAAGGCTTTATACTAAAGATGTTGGAGCACTACTGCAGGGAGTTGCTACCATTTAGCCAGAAGAGCATTAGTGAGGTCAGGCACTGATTGGGCGATTAGGCATGGCTTGCATTTGGTTTTCTAATTGATCTAGAAGGTGTTGGGTGGGGTTGAGGTCAGAGCTCAGTGCGGGCCAGTCAAGTTCTTCCATACTGTTCTTGAAAAAACCATTTCTACGTACATGGACCTCGCTTTGTGCCTGGGGGCATTGTCATGGTGAAACAGGAAAAGGACTTCCTCAAACTGTTGGGGAAGCACAGAATTGTCTAAAGTGTGATTGTATGCTGTAGCATTAATATTTGCCTGCACTGGAACTAAGAGGCCTAACCCAAACCATGAAAAACAGCTCCAGACCAATGGGTGACCAGACAGTTTTGGTCATATAGTGTATATTGTACTAGCAAGTGGCGCTAACCTGGTGCAAAGCCAGTAATTAATCAGTTATTCTCTTTTTTAGTTCCAGAGACTTTTTAAAGTTGCATTGTTGGGGCATAATGTATGCATCTGTTTGCAGCTTCAGATGTGTTAATCCCAAATAGTGCCAGTATCCAGGTCTGTATGTTGAACAACTAGCCTGACGATTGAGCCAGAATAATCATCCAAAGGAATTATTCAGTAAAATCAGCCTGAACAATCACGTTGAAGAATTAGTCTCTGAAATCTGCCAGCAAAATGTCTTTGCAATTTTTCATGGTTGTCAAGCACTCACTGTGGGGAGCCTTACCAACTCCATTTCAGCAAATTTTAAGGCCACCTAGAGCTGTCTCCCATAAAAGAAATGGCAGGTTTTCTTACAATTACCATTTAAAATGTACCGTGCATCTATTTGGAGCTTTAGTTTAACCATACTTTAAAAATAATCAGTAAGTAACTAAAAACTAGACCATAAGAAAATATTTAGTTGGAATGTATTATTCATTCAACACAACTATTCAGTGCTCTACACAAGGAGAGATTTAGAAACATTTTTCAAGCAGAACTTTTACCTTTTTTTCTTTCAGAACAATTGCAGGTCTATAATCAAGACACTTAAATGTTAATTTAAATGCTCGCTGAATACATCAGTGAGCGCAAAAAAAAAAAAAAAAAAAACTGTACAAGTCGAGCAGTGTTGAGTGGGCCCTTTCTTCACACTTCCTTCGCTCCCAGACACATCTGAGCTGCCACATCCTCTCCATCCATCATCGGAGAGAAAACTCATCGCTCCTGAATGGCAGAGGATGGGACGGCCATCTGTCAGGAGATTAAGTCTGAACTACCGCTGATACGCCGGAGCCTTATCCCGGGAAATGACTAAACCAGAGGTGGCTGCACCCGTAAATTGCTGCGTGATTTGTCTCTTTGCGGATGTCACCTGCTCCAGATGTGTATCGGAAACGTCTGGCTAAAGTTGCGCCTCTTGACAGATTGTTCTCTCCTGTTCTGTTACGGAGCATACAATCCACAGTCAAATGTTCTCACTCATGTACCTTCATAAAAAATAGCACAATCTATCTCGTGGCACTGTATGTTATTTGCACAGCTAAATTATCTTAGTTATGCAAGTTGTCTTTCTTGGCCTCACATGATGCCACAAGGCGTTATTAGTGTCTAGCCAATTGACTTGTACTTGTACTTCATTTCAGGCTTACTGGCACTAGACATTAGGAAGCTGGGTCTGGAATGGTATGCTTGAAAGGTCTCCTGGGGGAAGCCTATGCATACCTGTAATAAACAGGTTTTTCTGTCATTGCTAGCAACAATTAACACAGGATAACAAGATGGCTATTTGGCAGGGGATTACTGAGAATTTGCTGTGAAACTCTTTTTTGGTTTTGACCATCTTTTCACCGAAAAAGTGAAACGTGCTGCCTGCAAACAAACTATTCTCTATTAATTTCCCAAACACATGCTCATCTCTGTACTAAGCTGTGGTATCCAAGCCTGCAATTTGCCCAATTTGATGCATTTCTAGAAGTAGGTTTAAAAGGGTGGAATTATTCTACCCACATTCCCCTGTCTGAACAAATGTGGGAAATACCAAAGCTTTGAAGAGATTAATTTACAAAACACCTAGGTCTCCAAAATGAAAATTGTCATTTTTTGTGTTTGGTGAGTAAGTTGTGCTGTTCAAGGACAAACACGAGTCACGTGTGCCAAATTAGGGTTGAAATGAAAACCTACAGGATGTCCGGGAACAGGGTTATTTACCAATTCACTATGGCATATACCCACATAATACCCTTGTATGTCTCTGTATTTACTGATTAAATTCAGATTAAGAGACTACTTTACCCTTTCGGTTACACCGCCACAACAGCTTAAGAGTTTGCTTAGAGTTTGATGATAACTGACAGATTGCCTTGCCATTTGCCAGTATCAAATGACATATCTCAGGAGGTAAGAGCGGTTGTTTGGCAGTCGGAGGGTTGCCGGTTCGACCCCCCGCCCTGGGCGTGTTGAAGTGTCCCTGAGCAAGACACCTAACCCCTAATTGCTCCCAACGAGCTGATTGGTACCTTGCATGGCAGCCTTTCACCGTTGGTGTTTAGTTTAGTTTATTTGCACACAGTAAAAGAAGAAAAAAAAAAAATACAACAAATAAAAGAAAGTAGTACATGTGCAGGTGAGATAGTGAGATAAGAAGCTCAAAGAGCTTATATCGAAACCTCACCGGTTATAAGGTGTGTGAGTGTGTGTGTGTGTGAATGGATGACTGAGAGGCATCAATTGTCAAGCGCTTTGGATAGAAGCGCTATATAAATGCAGTCCATTTACCATTTACCAAACATAATAAAATTAAATAAACTGCACTGGTCATTAGAATTCATTGGGAATCAACAATACATTATTCAGTTTATGGTATTTTGAACAATAAATGGGGTATTAGGCCTACACTGATACAGTGATAATCACGGCTTTTCACAAACAGATTTCAGATAGCGACCTCTCCCACCCATCCACCCACAATGTTACTGTAAATACAGTGGTATTGCTACCTTGTTATTCAAACATGCTTGGCCTCGCAACACATACACAATATGTTTTCCAGCATACACAGCTCATTAACATTACAATGCTAATGTAATGCTAGTGAACTCTTAATCTCCCTCAATTGATAAAATTATGAAGGAATGTGTGCTTCTGCTCATTGGCATCAGCACAGGTTTCAGCCAAGTCTGATTGCATTAGACTTTTCACGTAGACAACTTTCACCCATCCATCTGTTACGGCAAAAAATAAAATGTAAATAAATAAATAAATAAATAAATACATAAATAGTAGTTACATAAAGAAGGCAAGTCCTTTCAGCTATATTTAGGAATGGTACTAAATCATATTTGTGGTAATATCAATACTCTATTATTTTACAAATAAGGTATAAATATGCTATTAGTACTTAGCTGTTTATCTAAATTGTTAGTCAGAAAACACAACATGAATATATGCATTGTTGGCACTGGTACATGTGGTATGCAAAATATCTAATACTTAAAAGTGATTTGCTGAGCATGCAAAATATCTGTATTTTTAACTAAAGGGAGACTTCACATCGTCAGATGTCTCCTGTGAAACTTTTCAGAAATGCCGGCGGTTTTGTGCTGCCACATGCAAGCGATTAGCCGTCTGCTAAGAAATCACAGCATACTGGATGTACTGCAGCAGAGGCAGCCTGAGAGTAGAAATAATTTCACGCTGGAGAAGAGGCACAGATTGTCTATTGTGTACACTGTACTATCGCCACGGTTCCAATTTGCAATTTTAATGTATGTGGTTTGCTAGTTTTGTTCTTGAACATTTACCTTGACTGCGGACTAATGCTTGTTTTTCTTAGTAAATAAATACAATTTTAGGCGGTAATTACTCTGTGGTAATTAGATTATGTATGAGGAAGGATTCATTGACCTGGATTGCATAACACTTTCCTTAAGTTTTATTTGCAAGAACATTAGTTTTACATGTTTTTAATGCAATTTCCACCAGTGCATTTGTCACTGTACGACTCCCTATGTCACTGTACCTGGTTCACTGTTTGAGAAGAATTAAAAAAAACTCCTGCATTTAAAAAGTAGGGTCAAAGTTAAGGACGGAAGCACCAATAAATGATATTGCAGGAGTATCCCTTGCTTGATTCCTGTATTCTTACCTGAGTTGAATTAGCATCACCTGTAGCCAAATACAGTCAATAATACACATTCTGGGTAAAAAGATTTCTGAAAGCTACTGGCCTTATGTATTAATAATTACATGTATACATTACATTTTAAAAGAGAAAGTACCAAAATGGTACCAAATACCTAATAATAATAATAATAATAATAATAATAATAATAATAATAATAATAATAATAATAATAATAATAATGGGTACTAACAGTCATTTGCATTTACCATATTTTTATGCACTGAGAATAGTGATAGTGATGAGCTAATATGCGCTTCTGTGGATAAGCCGCAATGCGACAAAACATTTGTTCTTTAAATTTCAGTCACAATTACATATGAACATTTAAACATTTACTCAAACTGTGTTAGTGAAGAAAAACACTGGGATTGAAAGTTAATTAATGAATCATCTGCACAAAACCACATTTAAGGTAGCCATGCAATATTTTTAGTGTTTTAGTGTCATTCCTAAAAAAGATCTGAAATCATTTTTTGTAAGCCAAAAGTTTGACAAAAAGAATGCTGTCTTGGTTATGCAGAGGCATGTTACTGTCTCATATCTTACATGAACTCCTGAATTCCAAATGCAATTTGCAGTTTCATCGCCTCTTCTAATACTTCCCTTCACTTTAAATCTGGATGCAGCAGCTGTTGAAACACTCACGGTTATTGTCTTTTTTTTTTTTTCAGCGAATGACGAGTGAATGGCATTGCGTTAAATAATGAGGCTGACTGAAGAATCCATAGCTAATTAGACCAGCTGGCTTTTAAGCCAGACAGTTTGACAACAGCATTAAAAAGCATGCCTGCTGAATGCGAATCATCTTAACTAAGACAAACAGGGTCTCACTGTTTAGCATGTGCACAATACACAACAGCATAGACTGCCTATAACAAAACACTTGAAATAACTACTGAAAGAGAAGAGAAGCTTGCAAGTCATTTCAACAGCATAACAATGAAAATAATACGTTTTCTGAGCTCTCGAGATGGTGCTATGTTTGCACAGTTTTCCTTTTTGGGATTCCACTATTGTAATGCAGTTTGATGGCCAAGGGCAACACATAGCTTAGCAGCATCCCTGCTCACTTTTAAGCAATAGATGTATTCGGATACTGTTCTCAAATTATTGATTCCTGAGCCTTTCCTTCTCTGAAATGAAGCATTCTGCAAATGTGAACTGAAATCATTTGCTTAGATATGTATTAATTGCTAAATCAATTGGTTCATCCACTGTGAAATGGACAGTCCTGGGCATAAATGATCTGTTCATTATTTTAACTGTGCTTGATAAGGACAGCTTATTTTGGCAAATCTATTGAGCCACTTACAGTTTATCAATAGAAATATAATGGACAGGAAATGGCCACGAATCAGTCATGATATAATTCTCCATGTTTACACGGTGGAGCCCACATTGCCTCATTGGAAGGCAAATTAAAAAAATGGTGTAGTGATTAGGAATTTTTAAAGCATATTTCTCTTTTGTGAACAAAGCACAGCTTCAGTTTGTGTACTTGATATGTCAATACCAGTCCCCAGTTGAACATTTACAGTAAAACATTTTAATGATGTATTTTACTTTTCAGTTGACCTTTTTACTTATTGTTTATATTCATTCAAAAAATTTCACCCCAAAACACTTCAAAAACTTCACATTCTGTCCCTCTTCCAGTTTAGATAATATACAATTACACATTTCCATAGTTCAAAATGTGATTTCCATTATTTGTTATCTGCATTATTTGTTCTATTATAAATGATAAAACAAGACAATCCATCCAATTGATTTTGCGTCATGGATTTTGTCTTGGATGGAATTTATTTTAATTTTGAAACATCCAGTTTTAAATTCTTCCATAGATTTTGCAGCTTCTGACACTGCCAAAAGAAAGGTACTTCACAGAAAGAAAATGTGCACCATGCTACAATCATCATTTGCTCAGTCGTTCGTACATTTTTGTTTTGTCAAAGTCAAATTAATTATTATTATTTTTAATCTTGTGGAAGAACAATATGGAATAAAGGTAAATTGTCCAAAAAAGATCAGATGTGCATTCTATCCCACATTGGATTTTAAAAAGAGGCTTATGCTATGAGGCAAGAACATGGCTGACACCTCTAGTTTTCTGTTCATAGTTTTTATCATAAATTATAATTTATAATTTCAAAGCTCCCTGGGTATGTTCCCCCTTTAAATGTAACATTTAGTTGGGAATGTAAGAAGTACACACAGAACTAATTAAATGCATCCTTCTGCAGGTAGATTCACTCCTTAGAGACACCAGAATGCAGACTTTTAAGGTTATATTTTCAAAAAAAAAGTCCCATTGGATCCCCTAAAGCAGTTCTTTCACAGCTCTGTTTTCCTGTCCCTTAAACGTTTTAAGGGACGTTCTATCCTATCTACGTTTTAAGGGAATGCATATCCATTCATGCATTCTATAATTACATCAGCTATCTATGCATTGAGCAGAAGTCACATGACTGTCCCTGGGCTGTTCTGCCATTTCATAGGGTCAAGGTAACTTAAAGAAAAGTTTTGAAAGACTGAGACGATATTCAGTGAAAAGACCGGCTGTTGAGAATGGAAAAAGGTGTTCAGTTTAAGGCTGCTGTTGCTACAACAAAGTTAAGTTTGCGTGAAGTGCATACTAATGTACTGAACGCCACACTGTTTTATTCATATATTCACATCCCTCATATTTATAACCCGATGCCTCTCACTTGTAAACCCTAAAGAGTAATCTGTGAAGACATGTTCACAGGCTCACGAATGATGGATTTGTGGAGGAGCTTGACATCGTGCCATCTGGTCTCTGCTCCGCACACTGCTCTCCACCTTCTGTGTTCAGATCATGTCCCCGGTACCCTGGCACTCGACAGCATGAGTGCTGCCAATTAAGAAAAGTTCATTCCATCTCCAATCAATTAATAATTAAATAAGCCTACGGTGTGGGTTAGCCCTGGCGTCGAGGCTGTAATTACACAGAATGTGATATTTCAAATTATTTAAAAAAAAACGAATGAAAAAAAATTTCAATGACGTTTGCAACATATTTCAATTACACACTGATTCCCAGCTCTTTGTGACATTGGAACAGTCATAAGATGCGCCCACAGATTAATTTCAAATGCTGTTTTTTTAAGTGCAGTTTTTTTGCATAGAGAATAATTGCAGTCGAATTGGTTTCTGAGTCAAGTTAGAATTTAATGACTCCCAGGGGCATTTGTTATATATCGTGTCCTTTTGGGGGGAAAAAAAAAAAGAATTGAAAATCCATATTGTGGATGTCTTTTAGTCAGAGAGGGGAAGAATAAAAACCTGGAAAGAAGTCTTTGCTTTAGTGTAGATCTGAGCAGCCTTCAACTGTGTAATCTAGACTTAACTTTTGGGTAAAACTTAATGGCATTAGGGATGCGCATAAAACGTTTAAGGGACAGGAAAACAGAGCTGTGAAAGAACTGCTTTAGGGGATCCAATGGGACTTTTTTTTTGAAAATATAACCTTAAAAGTCTGCATTCTGGTGTCTCTAAGGAGTGAATCTACCTGCAGAAGGATGCATTTAATTAGTTCTGTGTGTACTTCTTACATTCCCAACTAAATGTTACATTTAAAGGGGGAACATACCCAGGGAGCTTTGAAATTATAAATTATAATTTATGATAAAAACTATGAACAGAAAACTAGAGGTGTCAGCCATGTTCTTGCCTCATAGCATAAGCCTCTTTTTAAAATCCAATGTGGGATAGAATGCACATCTGATCTTTTTTGGACAATTTACCTTTATTCCATATTGTTCTTCCACAAGATTAAAAATAATAATAATTAATTTGACTTTGACAAAACAAAAATTCGAAAGCAAGTCAGGAAATAACATTTTGCAGAATACAAGCCATAAATATCATTTTGATGTGATATTCAGGTTACATCTGTTATGGCCAACCTTTGTTACTAGGGTCTTTTTTTAAGTTGGCAGATATAGGCTGAGCAGCATTCCTGCTCACTTAATCATTGGCATTGGTATCAGCTGAATATATTGATATTGTTCACTTCTACATTGAATTACTCATTCACAACTCACATAAGTGATAATAATGAACTAAAAATAAAAGGAATCATCACCAAAGTATGCAGCTCATTACACAGAAATAACCGGCAAAGCAACAACACTGTTAAATAGTGGTATCAGAGCTGTTATACATTTCCATCCTTCCCGTTTACATTTTTTATTTCTTTGTCAAGATTTTCTCTAATGACAGATTCAGGGTAGAGCAGATGGCATGACGTTCTTCTCACCCTACACCCACAATAGTACCTTCCAATGATACAACACACACACGCACGCACACATGCACGCACACACACACGTGCACACTCACATACAGACACACACGCACACATCCACACATACAGACATTGTGAAATGGATTAATAAACATCTGTCTTAGCTGTTAGGGTCGATCACATTATTGTGTATGTCTGAGAGCATCTAAACCATACTGATAATGGCTTTAGGGGAGGGGATTGCCTTTAGAATTCTATACTCCTGCTTGGAGGATGGCAATAGCAGCTTAGACCAGACTACGGAAGGGCTCCCCATCTTTAGTGAGATTTCCTTTATGAAGCTGGGCCCAGAAATAATAGTCTAAACCTCAGATATGCTATTATTGTAGTTTTTGGACATGCTGATGAACCTTACCATACATTCCTTGCTCTGTACAACACAGATTAGGTGGAGTGCTAGCACTGCCTTATTTCTTAACTGCCAAAAACGAGGTTTCCAGATTGGGAGATGAGTGAAATGAGTAATAGAAAGAGGGCAAAAAATACGCAGGAAAAAAAATTTCAAAAAACAAATATGTTTGGCAATTAGCCAGGGGTTGTGTGTCCGAGAAGCGCCAGTGCTAAACACATTTTAAAAATAGGGGTTTCATATAATATATTCATAATTGTTCTGGATACATTAAATTCCAACATTTTACCAGCTGGAGTGTTTAACAGCAATATGTATTTTACTTATATTACAGATGGTGGATTTTTCCTTTAATTTAGCTTCCAAATGCTTCTGGCATTTCTTGTGTGGGCTTGGCTTGGAGTTCGGAGGGAAATAAAATGTACCTTATAACAAAATACTAACTGCAAACATCAAACGCTGCCTTTTATCTCACCCAATATTTCTTCCTCAAACAATTAAAAAAAATGTTATGGAAGGCTTTGTCAAAGTTTCTCCAGAAATAGACAAGCTCATTTTTGTGAATGTTCAAAAATTCCATTCTGGTTGTTGCTGAAAATCAATATTCTACTTTGGTGGGCAGACATTAAGGTCTGCTACAAAACTAAAAATCTCACTCTAATGAACCTTGGAAATAGATGGTTCTTGGGCCCACATAGTTGTTTCATATTGCAGTTCATTCTAGCCAGATCTAAAATGGAATCTGACATCAAAAAGAAAACCAAAAAATAAAATAAAATAAAATAAAAAACCAAAAAGAAAACAGGCAAAGTGCTGTATTTTTTCCATACAGTATGCCCACAACCTCAATCATTATCTTATGACAGAACTCAGAACCCTGAGCAAATAAAAGCCTTTGATTGCTACAGGATGGCAACCAGCATTAAGAATGAGGATGGCCTAAGATAGGGCTATAAGGAATTCAGGGTGAGATGTTCAATATAATGAGGTGATTAAAACACAGAATTACCATGTGTGAATGACATCTCTCAAATGAACCATTATTTATTTAGTCACCCATGCCATGATTTCAGTAGTCGCTGAGGTGCTTCTGAAAGTTTGATTGCACTTTGTATTATTCTGTAGACATAGGCATAACACTACTTCTTTGAACTCTTGTTTAAAAAAGGTAGGATTAACATATGGAAAAGTGTATAATCCAATTCATTCCATAAACAGGTATAGAGCTGTTACTTTTCTGAGTGAAAAACAGCAAAGGAAAAACTCCACTGTGATATTTCAGATATTTCCAAGTGCCTGAGATATCAACAAACAGAAGTGCTACAACAAAATATAATCTGCTTACAAAAAGACTTTCACCTGCCTCCCTAGCTGAGGGATCTTTCCTATCTCAAAAATAAAATCTTAAAATGTTAATACACAATCCCTCAGTGCCTTGAGGGATGAAAACAAAGTGGCTTATGATGCTTAACATGGGGATGCTGAAGGACTTTATTTAAGATGACTCATGATTCCCTAATAGCCCATTTCCTGCTGCTTGCTGAAACAAATACATGTACTCCTGTGCTACTCCCAGCAGCCATTGCCATTTATGCTGCAGCAGAAAACGGTGCCGCCTGCAAGAGGTGATTTCAGTTGAGAATGAGTGGCAGCCACGGCACATCCACAGAAATCCTCCCAGGAGCAGAGCCACAAAACGTCAGGCGGGATTAGCGATGTCCTGGAGCCATATGAACACGACGGTACGGCCAATGAAAAATACAAAATTACAGATAAGGAAATGGCCGTGGGAACAAATGACGCTGTCGCCCAAAAACGACCTCATCGTCGTGGGTTACGTTAGGCAAGCGGCTGGGACGGGATGTGATCAAACCCACAAAAAAGTGCTCGGACTGGTGATAAGATCTATGGCAACATGTGGCTCGTCGGTATCGGTGTCGAGTCGAGGACGGGTACAGATATCGGTCCAGACTGTGCTGGCCCTGTCAACCAGCAGTGGGAAGGGAAAATAATGGCCGGCCCCAAAGAAGGTTGGGAGGAGACGATGAATGAACTGCTCCTATCGTAACTTTGTTGGCAGGATGACAGCCGAGCTTTTCGCTGTTGGCAAATGAGCAAGGGACAGATTAGTGTGCTATTTCAAGGCCTGGCAACAGAAATCAGCTGCTGTCAATTCAAGTGATGAACACGGCGACAGACGTGGTGGATAGTGTTCTGGGTTTGCAAACACAAGTCAAAATGTCTGTTTCATCCTTGAATGAGGTACTAAAAATGCACATGACAAGTGTGTAACAGCATAGATATGATCTGGAAGTTTTAGAAGCTCTCCATGATGAATGTGTGAACTATGCAAGTCATAATGTAATGTACTACGATAGAGTATGGTGAAGCAATGAGCAGTCCTCAATCACACAGTGCAAACATGAGAATCAGAGCGAAATCCAGTCTTACAGTAGATATGTCACGAACCTCATATCAGGCCTAACACTCATGAATTCCACACTTGGACTGCAGCAAATGAAGCTATGCTGGCGTTATAAAACCCCATAATCCTCCTGTAAAGATGCAGTTAAGTGACCTGGAATGGAGCCGGAACGTCTGCAGGCGGAAAAAAGAGCCCGAGCTTACTGGCTCGCCTCTACGAAAAGCAGATGTGGAGCTCGTTAGCTGGAAAATTTGGGGCATGATCTCCACAGAGCTGTGCTCCCCGGTGGTGCCGATGGGCGCATCTCTCATAAATAAAACACGCACTGGTGATCCTGTGTCCCACCCAGCCGAATTAGCGCCCGGACCGAGGGTCCTGCAGCAGATGCCGGCTCCCCGTAATCGGCCGTGTTTATGCAGGAGCAGCACCACCTTCTGCGCCCACATTAGTGCAGGTGCCCAGTACCGGCCACTAAGTGTTAATTGCTGACTTTGTCGGAGCATTTTTACTGGCAGTAGCGTCCTATGGAAAGGCTGTATGCATTTTTTTTTGTCTCTTTCTGTTGGAGAGTTTCCTCTTGATTTATGTGAGATTGATAAGGCTGCAGGACGGTCCAAAGCCCTGCATTATTATTAAGACAAGCTCCTAAGTGGATCAATACGCTTTGCAGTGATCCATGCGCTCGATAAGACTTGCAGTGGATTTTCCCTCCACCGCCTGTTTATCCAGCCGTAATAAATAAGAATGGGCTTTACATTGAGGATTGTAGAGTTCCCAAGGGAACATGTGTATAAGCAAATGATCATGAGGATTCACCCCAACCACTCACATATGCACACAAGGGCACATTGTTTCACTCATTGGCTTCTTGGGAATTCAAAGGTGTCCATCATAGTTGATTGACTGGCAGGAATTCCCCCACACTGAGACTTGTCTCCTGGATTCTTCCTTCCCACATCCTATAAATTTAAATATGTAATTCAAAATTTGTTTCAAAAAGTAAAAATAATTAAGCACGTTCACACAATCCAAAATTATTACAATTAAAGTCTAGATTGCTCAATTAAAACTCCAAAAGAAGTTAGAATGCTGCCTTTCTAGATGATGTCACATCAATGCAGATGTTTTGGCTACATATTTGATCATAGTGGCAACTACGATTAGCCACCTTATTTAGCAAGATCTGGTACATCTGGACTGCTAAAGTAGGCCTACCACTAATTCCTCAAATTAATGATCCTGACTTCTTCCGACCCATCGCTATCAATGTAATCCAACAGCAGTGAGCATGTACCGGATGGCAGTAGCAAAACTAAGTTGGTGAGTACTAGACTCTACAATGATTTAGAGTTATGGTACAGTTACGTGTCTTACAGGCTTACTTACACTGGGGATCCAGTTTTCCCTGTGGGAGAGGCTCTCAAACCACAGCAAGGTTCCAAGCAACCTTAAGCATCACCTCGCTATCAGGCTAGAGGTCAGGCCAGTCAAGTTCTTCCCCACCAAACTCAGCAAACCATTTCTTTATGGACCTTCCTTTGTGCATGGGGGCATTGTCATACTGAAACAGGAAAGGGCCTTCACCAAACTGTTCCCACAAAATTGGAAGTTCACTTTTTTCAATTTTCTATCATGTCATTGTGCAAAAGCACTTCTTATATTTAATTGGCTCCATTGTCCCATCACATGTCCAGGAGTTTAAATTCTAAGACCTGGCTTACTCTCTTTATTTTAAGAGCTTACCGTAATCTCTCAAATGTAAAATACTTCTCCTGTTACTCAAACACCTCTAAGTTTGTTATCTGCCTTTGTGGGAGACTGCCTGAAACCAACGGCATGTCATAAAGGAAAACAGACAGACAAGGCCAAGAGAGGAAAATGGCTGTGTCTGAATTTTAATTACAAATATGACCGTGACAATATCCACACACTAGAGCCAGGGCCACAGGATCACAAGCAAAACACATTCTCATTCAGGGAACGATTAAGAGGCGGCTACATTCATAGCTGAATGAACTGCTGATTAGCTTAACTCTTTCCCCCTTCTCCTCATCCGTTGACCCATAGATCCAACGTTTTTATTCACTGCTTATAGCACAATTCACTTTATCACTTTCTATTTATTTTCATTCAGATACTAAGATTGCAATGTAATTGCAGTAGCAGTATTTTTGTCCATGTAGCGTTATCCTGAGCCAACTTGGTTTGTGCAAGGAAGACCCTAATATAAAAACAAAGCATGTGTGTAACATGCTAAATTTTGATAAGTGTAGGTGTGTAAGAGTCTATAGTAGAGCAAAACACCAAAGTTAAGTTTTTGAAAAGCATAGGCACACTTGTGAACTCTTCGCACAAAGCTGAGGACGAGAAATCTTTATCATTTTCGTTCTGAATAGTTTTGTTCTCAAGAGGCTGCTGCAAGGTTTTGTGTAGCAAAATATTTTTTATTAATTCATTCAAGTACTTTCTGTGTCTTTCTCCTGTGTTAAATGTGATTAGAGCTGAGTGCCAATTGATCAAAGACCAATTGATGTGTGGTGCTTTAAAACAACAAAGTTAACAAGGTTCAGAATGTGAAGAGAGATGGAGAAGAACCCTTTTATGCCAAAATAAGAGGCAGAATCTTCAAAAAAGCAGGGGGAAGGCATCAGCCAAGAGCACGTGTCCAAAAGATGGACAGAGGTGTGAGAACAGAGATCCTCCAGCCCAAACAACTTTCAGAGCTTGTGATAGTACTTTAAAGTTAAGTTCCATGGTGAGGCATGATAGTGTATTAATATTGCACTTACTACCAAGGGGAACTCAGCTGATTTGAAGGCCTATTAAGAGCCCTTGGAGCACAAAGAGGTGAGCAATCAAGCGAAGAGCATGTGAACATTTAATGAGTAGGCAGTCTTAAACACTTCATCTCTGCCTTTGATCCATGACACCTTTGCCAGCTTTAATCACAGTGGAGGTGATGTGGCTTGGAGAACGGATGAGACTCTTCGGACTAAAATTGTGTGAAAATCATATATAATTTTAAAAGGCATAGAATAAAATCACTGTAATGCAAGTCCAGGTAAAAACTTTGAGATTGATCTTTGTTGGCTTAAAAGAATTACCATGTAGCTAAAAGTATCTACAACTGGAATAAAATAAATGGAAAACATACCTCAATTTAACAGACTACATTTTGAAATGAACACAAATTTTACACAGATTATACCTGTAGATTTTCCCTCTCCAAAAGGGAAACTTTGTAATACACACCAGGTTGCAAAGGCAAACACATATGACTGTTCTGTAGCCGAAGGAAAAGTGTCATAATCTGTTACCAATAAGCTTCATACAGGCCTTTGAATTTTTTCGTCATGGACATATTTTTTGTGAGTTCTGGAATCCTCAACATGAACTTAACAAGATGTGTTTGAAAGATGACACTAGTGAAGAAAAAATGACTCTTGCCTTAATTCTGAAATCAAAGTTAAGTCAAACTTAAGAAAATCTTGGTTGAATCCACATGCAGTAGATATGCATGTTATATGATAATTGGACTACTGATTTTGGTTTCTTTTCAGAGAATGGCCTTTGATGTATTATTAAGCTGTGGTATTTTATCCTCAGAAATAATTGCCTGATGTCACATTCAATTTGCAATTTTGCAGTAATGTCATCGTTTAATAACATCATTACTGACAACACCAATACATAGGCAAAGTCTGAAAATAACGGGTTCATTTAAAGGACAAAATCCGTTTTTTTGTGCTTTAAATTTGTCAGTAGGAGAATACCATATACAACCAAACATCAGAATGGGCCAAATGTTTTGTGTTTCAAAAATCTATTACAAAAATTAGTTTTTTTTGTTGTTTTTTTTTAAGGGGTGAATGGCTATTGTTCTGTGTTTGAATGAAAAGAGACACAGTGGTCAAATGTAGCCACCAACTTAAGTGCAGATAAGTAACAAACAGTGGTATCGATTTCTCTGAGTTGTGGCACATAGTAATCTCTCAGCTTTTAGTCATGGGAACCTACCCACAGCAACAGTCTAGGTACTGTTTGGTGGTTTGCTGACTGAAGAGCCAGATGGGATGAATAATCCATAGAATGTAATATAGAACGTGATAATCCCAGCTGCGGTCAATTTGGACGGAAAATAATTCCCATTGTATTTCAGGTATTTTCATTTTCTGCTTTTGACGTTTAAATAAAAGCATAGGCTTGAATGGAGGAATCTGTAAATTGATATAGAGGCAGTATCATAAAATATCACTGTAACCATTTCCTTTTAGATCTGCTCAGGAGAGAAATTTAGTTTAATCACTTCAGAAGATAATCAGTACAGCATTTACTGAATTCTTATTTGAAATACAAGCAATTAATTATAATTGATGCAGTCAAGCATATGTGGCAATTGAAAGGGATAAACACCACAGTTTCAAATGGGCAATTTCACCTTCCTTTCCATCTGTTAACACTATGGGAGCCATTCAGTCCGGTTATCCCTCTGTGCAGTTTGAATTTCATTCTAACAAACAAATTACCACAAGGATCTTTTTTCATGATATTCACAATGCTTTTCTTTTTATCTCTGAGTTTACCTAACTTTAGCGTAAATAGGGAACAAATATCCCTTTTGCTTAGTTTAATTGATTAGGACAAATTACAGCGTGGTTGGACTGAACTGTAAATCATATCATACAGAGAATGTCCATTTGTTTATTATAATTTATTTTATCTGTAGCACAATGACATTGTTTGGAGCAAAGTAGGCATACATGGATCGAATCAAATCCAAAAATGTAATTGAACCAATTCTGAAATCAAGTGACTTATCTGTCTGCAATTGTATCACGGCTAACTACACAGAGACACGTGGATTTTTTTGAAGGTCAGCATTTCATTCTCACCTAGATTCTTATATAATTCTATAAAAACACACATGCACTTAGACTCGCTGTGCATACACCTATATCTATCTATCCACACATACATACACACACATAAGTATTTGAATCATAAGAATTACCACATACTACTGGAAAATGTGCATTTAACAAGTGTCTTTGCTACACACCAAACCTGGTGAGAGACACACAAATGTGCATGCACAGATGCACAAAAACACCTTCACTATGCTAAATAAAAGTGCTTCATACAAGAACATTGAAGTGAGTTATGAAATATAAAGCACATTATCCAAAGAAAAACACACCAATCAGGTTCTAATTCGGAAAAAAAAAAACGCTTTGGTGTAGTTTGCTTCCAAGTATTGGAATATATAATTCAATGGGTCAACATGCTAAAACACATTTTAGCTAATACTGTACTGGAATGAATAATGAACAGCTCTTCTTTTATCAGATGTGCTCTTCAGACTTAGTCAATAATGGAAGCTTTCTAAATTCGACCTGAATTATATCTAGTTTAATTTATTTCAACTAATTATCTAGAAAAACTCATTATCTTCCTTTTCTTATGGTGGTTTGGGATCTGATTCCTGTCCTGCTGGTGTACTGTACAGATAGGACAAATATTTTTTCATATAAAAAAAAAAAGAAAACTATTTCAAAACAAATGACTTTCTATATGACTTCAAATATACCCGAAGCAAAAGACAGTTTGTTATCATTAGTGCTACAATATCAATTAATGTGGAGAGTTCAGTGAGTCAGAGTGTGGGATGAAAACGAAATTCTGATATGAGAAATTAATGGGAGAACGTGCTTTTATATATGTCTCTGTTTGTCACTCAGGACTTCTTGAAATATATTTTTTTAGGATAGAAACCAGTGAAAAGTGTAATTACCCAGATTGTTTGATTATTTCTCTGTGGTATATGATGCATTTTTTACTGTGTTTTTACATTTTATAATTTGTGTGCATTTTCCTTTAAAGACTACGAGACCGAAGGTAATTTTTGAAAGGACTGCCTTTTAAAAATGCAATTACTGTGCACGCAGTATGATTGATGATATCGCTTTTTAAACGAACCAGCCATAATTACAGGTTCAGATATTGATGCTGTCTTCAGCAAGGCAACAGTTGCAATGGCAGTTGATCTCAAATGTGTGGCATAATAACTTATAATGACCTGTGCTTGTTTGCCATGAAATTAATATATTTATATGAATTTTCAGACCGTGTGCAACAAAATCCACACAAACAACCATGGGGTGGGGACAGAAACAAACACACACAAAGTGTACATAATAATAACAATAATAATAATAATAATAATAATAATAACAATAACAACAACAACAAACATAAATTTTCATCGGTTCATGTCAATTGTGTTAATTGATGAGGAGGGTGAAGTCTCAGAGAAAAGAAACAAGACACTTAAAGAAGAATATTCTTTTAAAATTTTAATAATGTATGTAAGTATATTCATTTCAATTTTCAGAAGTCACAGAATGGTATTAATTAGAATTTTTAGGACTTAGAGAAGGATATTCATTTTAATTAGAGATCTTGCCATGCAAGTAAAGCTTCAAAGGTGATCATTTAGCCAAATCCTACTGGATATTCTGAACAACACATGAGAAATGATCTTTACCTTTGGAATCAATGGAAGATTAAAGCAAATAAATATGTGAAGCCAGATGGTTGTACTGGAATCAGGAGGGCATCCAAATGGAGGGAGACAAGACCTTTTGTAGTTGTAGTTTTGTAGTCCTGCATATCCATACCGTGGGCTTTATTTTAATCAAAACCTGCTTTGTGACCATGTCGGACTGTAAGAAAAGCTTTTGTCTGTGAGCATGCAGTGGTGTGTGAATTGTGATATTTCGCCAACTGTGATCAAAAATGTGAAAGCTCCAGACATGCATGCATGCAAAGACACACACATAAGCAGAGCCAAACATAAAAGTCCAGACAGACACGTTAGTGGCAGACTGAAGAAGAATGGATCGTTTTGTGTTCTATAGGAATACTCCATAGGGATATTTTGCTGGATGTCTGACGAGGTTTCTACCCAGTATGGTTTTGAAAGCATGAGCGTACCTATTACTGACTCTTTTATTTTTTAAAGAAATGTTAATAAATAATGGCTGTACCAAAGACACCCTTGGCAGAGGAGCATAGCTGGTGAACAGAGACACGGACAGTCAGACCAATATCACTGTTGATATGTTTAAAAGGATTTTTTTATAACATAAAACACATGCACACACGCAGACACACACACACACAGATATTTTACAAGATTTAGCTGGCTACTGGAAATGTTTGGAGGCTGTTAGAGATCTATCAAGAGGTGTTACAAAGTTTTATCTGACAGGGTGCCCAGACTTTCATGTGCTAGGTCCACTTTAGTTTGTTACTAAGAGTCGGTAATACTGTGAATACAAATATTTATTAATCATGCATGAAAATCTGCATTTGTGTGTGCGTGCGTGAATAAATTAATGGTTAAATGAGCAGGACTACACATCATCACACCTCCCTACCTCTCTAACCCAATTGTTATGGAATACAATATCTGGCATTATCTAGATCCACATCTTATACAAGAGACCCTTATATTCAAATCCAGAACTGACATAGCTCCGGACTGACAAGCCCACAGTAGACTGGCTGAATGGCCTGTTGTCATTCTTATGTATTCTTGTGTTCTATCTTATATTCTTTAATACTCTGTTTGTCTCCTCCTCCATACGCAACCCCACCCACACCTCCGTTGAGGACGCACTCTTGAGCGCTACTACCAAAATGTAGCAACACGAATGATTCCATATAGATGGTAACAGTAATTAGGCAGTGTTATAACGGTCATTTACATGGAGTGCACCCCTTAACGTGAGAACATTGTATAGTACTCCGTAGTGCAGCTATGTTGCGTGTTCTCATTTGGTATTTAGCTATTCTGGGTATGTTATGGCCGGCTCGCAGGGCCGCAACAACAGAGTCCAAAGTACCAAAAACAAGACCGAAACTGATCTAAAAACACAAACTCAGACATTTATTAATCTAAAACACAAACTAAAACTCACAAAGTTCACAAAATCTTCACAAAAACCTACCAAACACAAAAGAAACCCCAAAGAAGAAACTCCCCAGCCTCATACTGCAGGGCTTATATTGGGCCACAGGCAGGTGGAGGCAATCAAGCAATTAAGCAATTAGGTACTACCTCCACCTGCACTACCCAGGCAAGCAGAGACTGGGGACGTAACAGGGTATTTTATTAGAACTGGGATGTAAACACAGACTCGTGTGTGAAATAAGTAACATTAGGCAGCCAGAGCTATACTGTCTAACCAAACTGCCAGAAATCCAAGCAATGCTTTAAACAGACTTAGTTCCCTATGCTGTTTTCTCATGCTTTTGGAATTAGACGAAAAACTGGACTGATAGATTTGATTGGCAAGATATCAAGAATGTGTGTACAGAATTTAAAGCAAAGGCAGGATCTTCAGAAATACTGAATCTTGTTCGACCAATGTTTGATACATTTTCAATTTGAGATTCCCTGCTGCATTTACTCTTAAGTTTGCTGGAGCCAAATCTTTTGTGAATCAAAGCGTTCTGTTGGTTTCTTGCACAATATAAAAATCTTCTTCAAATCAGTATTTGAGAGAAATTTGCTTTTGGTGCAGTTTTTTTAAATCTTCAGATAATGAATTCTAAATAATAGTAATAATTAATTTCAAAACCTGATGCAAAGTTAAAAGCAAGCTCACAAATATGACTTGGTAAATCTCAACGAGGACTGCTTTATTTTCTGAAACAAAAGCGTGTTATTCTCACGGAAACTCATAATCTGTCCTTATTCATTTTCTTAAGTCAACCAAGAATCTTCATTTTTCATTTAGGTAAGCTCCTTATCTTCCATCAGTATTTGAGATCAAAATGGTGATTATGGGGCTTGGCTATTAAAAGGTGGCTTATCGCTAAAAGTCCACTACATTTGAAGGTCAGCTGGTGACATAAGGTCAGTTTTCCACAGGTTGTTAAACTGGGGCAAAACATAGGCAGCACATAGTTTTCACATTTGCAACACCCACAAGTTCCATCATCGGAGAAAATCACAAAATATTTGCCTTTTGAGGTATTGGTGAGAAGTCTACATGATTCACAGCCTCTTGAATCTGGACACTTCCAGCATAACTTTAGAGGTGAGCGTGGGTTCACCTTGAGATATTGGACCAAAATCATAGTCTGAAAACATCCATTCACATTGTAAGGCCTCAGCTTTTATTTTGATTTTCATGTGTGCTTGTATTCCTTTCATAGAATGAGACTGGTCATACAGCAAAGAGAAGATTGTCTCATATTCTCTTTGAATGTGTCTGGCAGTCAATGAACAGACAGAACCTTCAGTCAAGCAACTAAAGAAATGTTACTAGAGGTGTGCTCAAGTTGATCTGAGAACCCATTGACATCTGGGCAGTAGCTCAAAACTTCACTCTCGCATTTTGTTTTATCTTTCTTACACAGTAAGTTATAACACTACTTTCCACAAAAATATTATGTCCTTTGTTTTAAGTTACATCTACTGAAGTGAAATCTGAGCATAGCATAGTGAGAAAAAAAAACAGATTTCAACAAAAGTTTGAATAAACAGCCAGGATTCGGTCCACAAACTGAAAGTCACTTTATCACTATCTCTGATAGACTATTTCAGCAAACGAAGCAGAAGCTGTGTTTATAAGAGGAACGTCCTTGATTGAGCAAAACCAGCATCGGCACAGTGTAAGCTGAATGCACTACAGTAGGGCCAAACATATCATACTGCAGTGTCTGTGAACAACCAGTGGGCTGCTCGAGTGTTTTTAATTCTTTCTGTTTCTCACCCTCTCTGACTCTGAAATGAGTGGTACTCAGATTTACAAACACTCTCCTGAGCTCTGTTGCAAAGTTATATCCCAGCTGAATATAAAGATGCTCCCTTTCTGGATAGGACTCGGTAGAAATCTGATGTGTTCCAGTGACTTTCCAAAGCTATGCAATTGGACACCATACTGTAGCAAGCTAGCATTGTACTCTATGGTGCCTTATCTGTTTTAAATAGATAACATGTCTGTCCTCCCACTCGTCAGGGACCACAATGTGATATCCCTGTGGTGTGTGTGTGTGTGCATGCAAGCGTTGATGCATTTCTGTGTCCATGCGTGCAGTATGTGCTTTGCCCCTTCCTTGTTTATATCTTTACAACAATGTCACAAAAATGTTGAATTACAGTAAAGCCTCTTATCTTTTCCAAATGGCATCTAGACACCCGGCGGTAAACTGTAGCTGCTGTGAAGGGCTCTGTAAATAAGTACAATGTGCAGCAAACGCACGTTCCACTAAAACAGCAGCATTAAGTCACAAGGAGCATCCGTTCATCCTTACACATAAATTAGAATGCTCAGGGCTTGGCAAAAGGTCCTTCTCTCAAGATCTCTTGATGGAGGAAATGAGATTTCTGTTTATTTATGACTGCAATCATCATCTGATCAGCAACAACCTGTGACAGTCTTACTTCATTCTTATTTTATTCCTTTCCCTAGTTCATCCTGTGTTGCCAATTACACACGCCTCGATTTGCGACTTAAGAATGAACCAGTGCAATGAAAGGCATAAGCGGATGAACAAGATTCAATTGTTTTTACGAATATCATCAGGGATAGCTTGTCAGCTACTGCAACAGCTGTTATTAATGAGATGCTTGTTTAATCAGAAGGCTAACTGAAATCTCAATGTCGTCGCAATCGGATCTACCTTGTTTGTTTTCTGCTAAATGCACAGCTTATTGTGGAAAATGACAAACATGTAAACATTGACATGGGCATTTGAGCCTGATATGTAATGAAGAGAGAAATCGGCATTTACACACTGTGACTGTATATTTTATATATTTATATAAATATTAATTAATTCTGAATTCAAATGTGTTTATATATCAGAGGGAATGAGTGAGAGGGACAGAGGGAGACTACTTGGAGTGTCTTGTTTAGCCAGATATTATCACTAGACAAGACAGTTACTGGAGAGAAGTTATGAAACTATGAGAGAAATGTTAGCAGTTAGAGTGTAAATGTGATGTAATATGGAAATATTTTCGATATTTCATTATACTGTAACAAAGCAATTAATCAAATTAAAAATGGAAGCAAGACATTTGAGAGAATGTATTTCAGTATTCCATTAATTTTCTACAGAATACTTTTGAAAAACACATTTAAAATACTTTAATAATTAAAATAATTTTCTTCCTTTTATTATTCAAAGTATTTGTGTTTAATCATTATATATTCATTTAGTATGTACTATAACATGGCTAATCACATTAAGGTGAATTGAAACAGCTGAAATTTACCTTACCTGCATTAAAAAACAAAACAAACAAAATAAAAACTTAGCCATTCTTATCTATACGTAATTAATAAAGCAAGTTCTGACTGCAAACCATGTCTTATTTACATTATGAGATACCACTTATACTGAGAAAAGATATTTGGAAACATCTGTCATGGTGGGTGTTTCAGACATAATTTGTTGCAATCTCCCAAAGTAATGTTAGTCAGTGAAGTACATATTGTATGGCCTGTCAAAATAATTTGAATACAGAACACTCTTATCCATTACAATATTGATTTAATTTATATATATATATATATATATATATATATATATATATAAATAGAAGGTTTGCAATTTGAGAATCTACACAGTCAACTTAAGAGAACTGTGATTCCAGAAATACTAATTTACGATGGCACCTCAATTGCATGACTGGTCATGTGATCGCTAAAGACCTAATTGTATTTCTTTTCATTTTTTGTTCTACAGTTAATCACCACACGAGCACATAATCTTTATTTTTGTGATCAATAGGTGTCCAGCAATCATGATTCAAGCTGCGCTGAACACGCCAGCCCGGAGCGTTCCGTCATTGCAAACGGGTCGTCCGTCTGGCGGAATCTGGGAAAACAACAGCCCGACAGCGTGGGCTTCTGAAATATTCAAAGCTCCTCAGCACCGGTAACCAAGGAGAACCGCCCTGGGGCGTCTCGGATAAGTGTATTACAATCCCGCAACAAGACAAATCCGAACAAAAACAAAACAAAACAAAACAAGGAGGGCCCTCCTCAGTAAGCGCGTATTTATCTGTCAGAACACAAGCGCCGGATCCCACAGCCAGGAGTTGGCGGAAAGGGGCCAGAGACGAGATGCTTGTTTTCGACGCTGTTATCTGTTCGCTCAGTGCCTTTGGCAGCGTTCCACCCACCTCACTGCACTCCCTGTCACCGATGTGCAGTCAGTGTTTTCCAGCTGGTTTCTCTCCTTCGGCTTCCAACAACCTGCGAGAAACATGTCCGCCAGGAATTTCGGAAGTTTCCAGGAGGTTTTATTTTCCTCCTGGAATAAAACGGGCAAGCTCACTCACGGGCAGACCTATCAGCGGACAAGTGAATCGGTTTTATCTTTGTTAGTAATGTTTTAATAGAGGGGATGGGGTTTAAACTGTGGGTGTCCACTGGCTTGTGAACCCATACACAGATCTGAAGATTGGGTACAGTTGGGTATGTGCTCTTCCCTACAATTTCATAGTATGGGTGAACATGGAAAGTGTTTCTATGGCTCTGTCTCTCTCTCTTTCTCTCTCTTCGTTGGTGTCAGGGAAACATGGGAGGGCTTAAAATACTGCCCAGCTTGAGTGTTATAATGGAAAATTGCTCTGTGGCTCATGTTTGTAGGTGCTAAAACTGCACTTTCGGAAGGAACACTGTGCCACCTTCATAGCCTATATTTCACTCACTTGCTCCCCCCTCATGGAAATTGCTAAGCAGCCATTTCCTCAAAGGTCGCGTTTGCAAATGCAGCTTAACATTTTTGCCCACACTTTGCTTTGGGGTTGTTTAATGCCTTCACACACACACACACACACACACACACACACATATATATATATATATAGTACTGTGCAGAAGTAATTCTTTGTTAAATACGTTTGCTGCAGTATTTCATTATTTTCTGTCACTGCATAATAAATAACTTGCACTTTATATTTATACATATATATATATATATATATATATATATATATATATTAGGGGTGCACCGATAGATCGGCTGTGGATCGGAACTGGCCGGTTCTCGCTTCATAACACACGAGCAGAGTCCATGCCCAAGCTGCATTGGAATGCTGCTGCTATATCATTCCCAAAATGTCAGCTGTCTGGAAACAATACAAAGTGTGTGAAGCGAACATTAAAGGTCTGTTTTTTTTTTTCTTTCAACCTCTGGATCTTGTTTTCATAATATTTTTCATCAGTCCTATCACTTCTGATAGTATTTTACTTAACTGCTTCATTGTCAAATTTTGGCTTTTTAGATGTTTTTTTTCTTCTTTCCTCTATGCTAATAGCTTCACCACAGCATCTATTGAGCAGGTCAAGCTATAGGTTCAATGTACCTTCAATCAAGTCCAGTTTATCTAAACCTATTATTGGGAAGTGAAAATGAACATGAATTTTGAAATTCATTTCTTGAAATTAAAAATAAATCTGTTCGACTGTAAGCCACACTATTCTGTGCGCAAAAACATATTTAGCTCATCGTCTGTGTATTTTGGTTCAAATAAATATAGCCCGCCATCGAAGTGAAGAGACTTCACAACATCCTTGTAAATAGTCTGATGAATAATTAGCAAGTGCAACATGTTCAGGATTTGGATTTTCAACATTATCTTATAAAAGTAATTAAACGTTGGACTGAAGGTAAAACGTTGGACTACTTGCACCTTTTGAAGAGCTTACTAGAGAAATCGACTTCCGCAGTGACTGCAGCAGATGTCAGTCCATCGTTAGATTGAAATGTCTCCTAAAATAAAGCGCAGGTGCCTATCATGGTGTGAAGCTGTCAATACGCACTTTTCTGGCTGCAGTTCAGCCACGTTGAATCGGAGTTCCTTCACTGTCTGGCCACGCCAACAATCTAACAATTCTGCTGCTGCTGCTAATAGTAGTAATAATAATAATAAAAAATAATACTTTCATTATTATTATTATTATCTGAATGTATTGGTAACCTATAAGGCAAATATTTCTTTGTTACCTGTTGCTTAAAAAACTAAATAATGAACCCTCTTTCAAAGTCTCTTAGATATTTTTCTCCTGCCATCTTGATCCATATTTGAGGTCAACTGGGCAGGCTCAGGGTTTTTATACATGCCACAGAGCATGATAGCATAGAAATGGCTTAATTGTGTCATACAGTACATCTGTACTGTATGGAAGCATTTGCATTTGTTATGTTTCTCCTCTCATTTTCTCTTTAATTTGTCACCCGTCTGTATATATATATGCTTAATTTTAAAATAAATTGGTAATAATTGCCTTTGTGCTTAAAGACCATTCCTCTCTGGGCAAAGCAATAATGGCTGTGTTTTCTTGGCCATTAAATTTGAATTATGTGTCCTAATAAATATTTATATAGGCCTGATGTTTATTCATCCCACTCATTTTATATCATCCTTTCTTTTCAATACCTCTGTCCTTGTCTAGATTCATATTTATGGGTAATGGAAATTAAGATAATATCCTTACCAAAGCATATATCCCTTTTGAAGCATTTTTTTTCTGCTTCTAATACACACCCTGTAAGCTGAGAATAATTTACAATGGATATCACTATTTCATTACCAGCACCTTTAAAGCAACCCCCCCCTCACCAGAGCTATTGTTTGTGGGGGAAAAAATCAATACTTGATGTTACGAGAATCTTCCGTTCATGTACAAACAATTACATTTAACGATTGTGTACAACCCAAGTTAGATTTTTTTCTTACAATGATTCTGGGTGATTCTTTTGGGGCAACCTGTCATTGGAGAAGCTGTCCTGCCCTCCCAATAGATTTTGTTTCCTCTGCATTTTACAAAAGCTCCTCTATCAAGTTAACCCTCACTGTTCCTCAATGGCACATTCACCTTTCCCTTTTAATGATTCCTGTCTTCCTGTATTCCGATATCTGTATCTATATTTTAAACTCTCTTCGTTTCACCAGGTGGCCAAAAACGAGTTTCAGTTTTGAAGCTCACTTCCTGGTCTTGGGGAGAGGGGGTGCTCACTATTTATACAATGTCGTGGCATGAAAACTGCACCTGTGGTTTCAAAACACTTTTCACAAGCACATTGAAAGTCTGTGTCTCAGTCACATCAGTGACTTTGTCCATATTTTTACCACCATCTATGTTTTTTGCTCATGGTCAAATTCGAGTTTGGTTGGTTAGGCCGGTTGCTTACCATAGGTGGGCCAGAATTGAGTTGGTCTGCTTACTGTTCACAAGCAGCAGACATTTCCTAATAAAGATGCTGGTATGATGGAGAATATAAAGTGGATAACCTTTACACGGTGCTGCTGCTTTTCAAATGTCTTATTGTGCTTTCACCAATTACCTGCTGTAGAAAGGGAACATGCTGACAATTTGAGTGGCATGTGGAAAATAGGAGGTGACACACGTAAAGGCAAATATGTCACTTCATGAGCTGTCACTTGCAGTTTTGGAGATTTTTTTTTGAGTGCTCCTTCCTAATTGAACTTGAATGTTTGGTACTGCACAGATTGTTGGTGGGTACAGGCAGAAACATCAGTTCCAAGTGGCCTGAGGCCACCCAGTAGTAGTCTTGGTTGAATTGTTGTAGGGTGTTTACACCCTGGCATGATTGCATCTCAGTCTGAGAGTTTACATGAACCACACTTATGTTTTAAGACTGGCAAACAAACTAGTTGGAATTACCCCCAAAATCTAACTTCCAAAAAGATAATAATAATAATATGTGTTATTATTAATCTTATACCATGGTATAAAGCATTTAAAGTGGTATGCTCCTTCATTCTCAAATCATTATTGTGCTTGGCACGTAGGCAGTTTGATGTTGAGAGCATATAAATGTAAATTGCAGCCAGAATAAAGACATGAAATCAGGATTTCAGCTCATCATTTTAGGACTCATTACTTCAGGTGGCTCACTGCTATGCATTTTCTCTGGGCTGCGAGGATTTGAATTAATGGGACCGAGTGTGTGGCAATAACGGTTCACATTGATTTCTTTGTCATAATAATGAAGGCCAAATCATTTCATCAATGGAAGGGATGTGAGTTGTTCTGACACTGAGCAGAGTGCTGTTTCTAACATAATATTCATTATGACCATACAGGGCATGTTGCAAAATAGGGTGGACAATAATATAAAATTATTATTATTATTACTATCATTATTTAATAATAATAATAATAATTATAATAATAATATTAAAAGAAGAAAATAGGCCATTCGACCCACCTAGGCACATTATTTACCTGCAGACTAAATGTACATGCATATCTACTGTATGCAGACTATGATATCAGGCAAGGAAAGAAAAAAAACACTAGCCTCCATCTGCTGTGGATACGTTGATTCAGTGATATTTCTTTCTCTCTGTTTACAAATACACATTGATTTATATGGCTTGGCTTCCTTTTGGGAAGTTATTGCGGTAAAGCAAACACACATTTTATTACTGGTATTACTGAATGTTCAATGTCCTGGTATGGTTAACTGAGGGGACATAAGCAGGCCAGAGGTCAATTTCAGAGTGTAGGGAAATCTCGCAACCCCACCCCCATGTCCGCCACTGCCCCAGTATCCATTCAAACAGGGAGAAAATAGCAGTTCCTGGTCTGTTAGCAGTCGTTCTCTACCAGTAATCACAGTTTGGACTCATCCCAGCATTCACTCAGCCTCATTCCACAATACATGCAGAGCCCAGCTTCGGAGATCAACTTTGATTTGGAAAACCTTCGTCCCAACACCAGCACCAGCTCTTAAGTCAAGTCATTGTCTTTGGTTGCCTTTGACAGGTTCTATACCAAAAGAGGAGAAGAAGCATTGAACTGCCTCAGTTTTGGACTTAACAATGTCAGCAACATGACCATGTGAATGGCAACAGGTAGAGAGCCTTGCTTGAAGCGGGTGTAAATCTGATACTGAGATGAAGGTTCGGAAAACTTCTGAAATATATATATTGAACACATTTGAAAGGGAGGCATTAGGGTGGTATGGGCAGGGTGGTATAGGCAGTTAAAAAGCTAGCCCTGGTTAAGCTGGTGCTCTCCACATATGAGTATCAAATTCTACAGAGGGCTGTGGGCTGGAGTCTTAAGTGCAATCTCAAGAGGAAGGATTTTAGTACGGAGAGCATCGCCCACCATGTACTACAATGGAGACTCCTCTGGTTAAATGGTCTCCTTCAATCTATATGTACCAACTGTGTTAGCTATACAGTCCTCTAATGTTATTTTTGTAATTACATTTCTTTAAAAAAATTCTCAATGTTAAAACTGACAATTTGAATTAAACAAAAAGTGTAGTGGAAAAAACCTATGTACTATCACACTGTTTGTGCATATGTGCGGATGCAGAAAGCAGAAGTTCAAAGCAGACCTGGTCAAATAACGTGGGAGGTTTTTGCCTGTGGGCGGGCTGGTATGTATCTAGTATCTGATTTGTTTTTCTCTCTGTGCAAGAACCAATGAACCATATAATTGTAGATTACTGCAATTTGCTCTAATTTTCATGTAAATGTGTGTTTGTGCAAACTAGAGCAATATGCATCTTTCCAGGTATTGTTTTCCAACAAACACAGGGGACTGAACAAACACAGTCCTGTTTATTTTGTACGCATTTGCATTAATAGTGAGCATCCCATAGCATACCATTTCAATAGATGGTCAATGATCAATAAAATGAAGAGAGACAAACTGTGACATTAATTTAATTGGTGTTATTGCTAGTTATTCAAACTATTGTTACCCTATGGACTAGATCTGGTTTCCACAAAGCATTTTGTTTTATTTGATGAAAAAAACATGCATCTGAATTCACCCTAGCAAAACAGTGGTTGGTCACATAAAACAGCTTCAGTTCATGTACTTCACAAAACACCAAGTTAATTAAAAACTTTCAATTCAGTTAGGGAAACCTGCAAGCAGTTTACAGTATAGCACTGGTTGTGAAAAGGTACCATGTGTCATGGTCCTGTGTTCCTGTCTGTGTTTCCCTTGTTGGGCCGCCAGATGGCGGCACTTCTGTTTTGTGTCCTGCTCCCCTCCTGTTAATTGTATGATTGTTTCAATTGTCTCGTTATCCCATCATTGTTCCCACCTGTGTCTTATCCCCTCCTTCTGGTTTGATTGTTTTTTGAGTTCACCTGTGTCTTGTTACCCCTGTCTATTTAAGTTCTCTGTTCCCTTGACTCGGGTGCTGGTTCCTTGTGTTTGTTCCCAAATTCTGTCTGTTGCAAACCGTACGTACCTGCCTGTACCTTGTTCCTGACTTGTGTTTTGTTTGACCTTCCCTTGTGCTTTGTACCTGCCTGCGTTTTTTACCTGTTTGTGTTTGTTCCTGAGAAGTGTTTGTTTGTAATGCCCTTGTGCTCTGCCTGCCTGTGTTCTGCCCTGACCGTGTTCCGCCCTACCCATGTTTGTGAGTTCCTCTTGTTTTCTGTTTCATTTGATATGTTTTGAGTTTGTTGTTTTGCCCTTTGTGGCCTTGCCTGTTCCCTGTTTGTGTTTGCTTTTTTGTGTTAGTAAAATCTTTGTTAATTTTCCCTTTTTGAGTTTCGTGTTTTTTTTCCCCCACTCTGCGCCTGGGTCCCAGCATCCGTATTGTCACACCATGGAACTGTCATGGATACTTATGGTGTCATATGCCAGCCCATATGACAACTTAAGAATGTTTAGTTTTTAAAACAGTATGTGCTAGCTGCATAAATATTTTTTTTTAGCTCTCAATGGTTGAGAAATACAATTTTGAATTTTTCGCATAATTAATTTGTTTGGCTTGCGTGCTGACAGAAAAAAAGAAGAAAAAAATGAGCAAATACTGTATGAAACCATTTGATTAATTTTTTTTTAGGAAGAATTGCTTTTGACTTTCAAAGGGATTTTGTTTGGGCACTGATGGAGAGAACTCTCAAAAATCAAAGTGCAATGGCCTGTAGCCTCATGTGGTTGAGGTCACAAAGAGAACTACAGTACAAGCAGGGGAGCACATGGGAAGAATCAACAATAATGAAAAAAACAACCTGACATGAGTATTGGGAGAAGGCTTGCGTAAGGGATGTGTCCATGCAGTTCTCCAAAAAAAGAAATTGACCAGTAGCAGCACACTGTCAGATCTTTTTATTCATTTTTTTTTATTCCACCCATTTTTACTGTATTTGATACAGTAAAAATAATAACCTGAACTCCTGAACTCTCATTTCAACTCTCAAGCAATGTACATATTTGACAGACTAATGCAATTGATGACATCAGATTTTTTTATTACAGATTAATTCATATAATTTAAAGAAAATTCACTTCAGATGACCAAATAATTTCATATTTTTCAAAAAGCATTACATTAAAGTAAATTTAATAAGCAAATATACATAACATATTCATACTGAGTACTGGAATGTTTTGCAATCCTTATTTATAGTAAAAGTTGATTTATCATTATGGGATTCTGCTATTTAGAATTTAGCATTAAATATTTGCTCTTTCATGTGCATTTATTAATCAATGGTATTAAACAGTTTGGTCATCTAATTAGCAACAGCACTGGACACAAATTGATTAGAGTTGGTTTACTCTCTGCACACGCTGTCAAAACTATAGCCTCAAAGTGTAACCTCAAAATCTTTAACAAGCTGTGACAATAAGAACTGAGAAAACAATTACAGATGTACATAGTTTTACAACAGTTCAATGATGTTTCCATGGTATGCTGTAAAAACATTAGCTGTTTATCTTCTGAAAAGCAGAGCACGCCATTTGAGCCATGCCACACGGCCACAGCATACTGGCTTTTCACAGAATGCGTATTATTGAAACCTTCCTGCCTGATTTGTGGCTGCAGAGCCACCACATTTAACATTTGAAATTTGCAGCTGACTAGCATTTCCACAGTGCAAGGGACTGACCGTACACCCACACGTAACACTGCAGCTCTGGTGAAGGATTCAGGTGTTGGTGCTTCTGTTTGGCATGGCAAAGCAAGGAGATCAAATACCACTGAGATTCTCTTCCTCACGTTCCTCAAAGAAGACACATGCTAATGTACTGCTGAATTTCATCATTGCTATTGTTGTCAGACTCATTCTCCCAACTGACCAAACACGAAATCTTCTTTTTAAAGCACCACCTCCACTTGTGTCTTGTTCAACTGCAATGAAACATTTTCAAAGATATTGCATTCCAGTGAGTGATCACAGCATGACTGGACACAAAATAAATAAATTCAATTCCTAAATAAATCGATCAAAATAATCTACTGGCCTGTCTGGTACAATCACTGGACCTGCTAAATTTAGATATTATCAATGTTTATGCAGACCTAGAAATAACAGGCTGTAGTTAAATTATTTTTGAACCCTGCATCCAAAAGCATCAATAAAGTCTTGAAATTAGACCATGGGAATGCTGAGGTTATGTTTGTGCAGCTGTGACGCAGCTCGTCTGTGAGGATTTCTGATACTGCGATGCTCAAACGTGAGATCCACTCTGGATCCCCACGGTAAGATTTACGTTTCTTCAGCATAAATCACCAAGGTATCACCTAGTAAACGGTGGGACATTTGCACTCTATGCTTACTGCACTTTAATTGTGGAAGTAGATCTCTAGTCATTCCCGATATATTTATTTATTTATTTATTTATTTATTTATTTATTTATTTATTTATTTAGTATTTATTTTTTATTCTATTTTATGTACTTTGTATTTCTTTGTTCCTTTTTCTTTTATTTATGTAAAGCACACTGGGTTGCCTCTGTGTATGAAGTGTGCTATAGAAATACATTTTGATTGATTAATTTTTTTTGGATTGATTTAACCAAGTTAAGTTGAACACAGTCAAGAAACGAGTGATAGTGTTACGAGACGAGTGATCGCATAAAGGGGATTACCCTCCATATGTCCTGCTGCTCTTTGGGTTGGAGAAGTTGCTTTATTTATCTGAACTGTTTGCAGACTGCAGCAGACTCCCAGCAGTACCTGATTTCTTCAGGTAGGCTACCAGGCTTTTAAATATATCAGTGATTTCAATAATCTTAGAAACTGCACTGATGACATGGCATCTACATTACATGGAATCCAAAACAGTTGCTTTAATATTAGGACAGGGCTTGATCTCTCGCAAACACAATTTTGGAGAGATAGTTGACTGGAATTGCAAAAGTAAATGTACTTCCTGCCTAATCTATTCCAGGATGCTGTTTTTTTCATTCTTGCATCAAACTCAGTGGTTGTCATGAAGCTACCTGCTAGTTTCCAATCCTCTGTAACAAAGTGACATGTTAGCATGGTGTACGCCCATTTTTTGTAGTTATCAGTGCACATATCCATAGGACAATGCCATTCCCCAATAGCCTTGTTCAGACTCTCTCACTCATTGCTCACTCTGCTTTGGCCATTTGGCTTGCTCTGTCGCTGACAGGTTGACAGTGGGAGATTATGGAATCAGCGACAACAGCTGGGCTCCTGTGTTAGGCCCCAGATGACAGAATGAAATCCTCCCCAAGATAAAGTATTAAATAGACACGGGTTCATACAATAGAAGTCCATGCAGTTATCCACAAACTTTGATTTTGCCTGCAGGAAAACATGTAACAAGGCTGGACTAGTGATAGATCATTTTTGAACAAATTCTGGAAGACATTAGGTGAATTTACGGAGCTGATTTGCCACAGAAGAAGTTGTTTAAATAGCTACCATATTTATGTATCGTCCATAATAGATTTAGTTGCCTGAAACAAACAAACAAACAAAAAAAATGTACGAAAGTCCATCCAAA
Organism: Anguilla rostrata; assembly: GCF_018555375.3. Lineage (NCBI taxonomy): Eukaryota > Metazoa > Chordata > Actinopteri > Anguilliformes > Anguillidae > Anguilla > Anguilla rostrata. Next base: position 16,995,225 of record NC_057938.1, on the reverse strand, counting down.
CATGATTTCACTAAGGGGCATATCTTTTCAACAGATGGAAAGGTCTCCGAAGAACTGGATACAAAGGATAGCAATTGGCTTGCTACATTTGAGGCCTTTTATTTAGTCTAGCCCCCTCTGTGTAGTAAAGGTTGAACTGTGTACTTTCTGTCAATCTGCCAAAAGAAAATTAGTCTGAGCTAGTGTGGAGGGACCCCCCCACCCCACCCCTCCCCAACTGCCCCCCAATCATACAGGGAAAATTGCTCTCCTTGGCCCGTCATCAGTCACTCTCAACCAGTAATCACAGAGGCAGCTCTTATACAAGACTTTCACCAGGTCTCATTGCTCAAAACATGGCGAGATCGACTTCTGAGACTGCCTGCAATTTGTAGGACTTTCACTGTCTTCAACATCAGCCCCCTACTCAATATCTGTGTCTCAATGAAAGCTTCAGTATAAAAAAACGGTGGAGACACAGGCAAAAGTGTCAAGTTTTGATCTGAAGACCAAGAGCAACAACAATAGCAACAAAAAGCATGTCAAAAGAGTTAGTCCTTCAGAAGGCAACTGAAATCAGACTCCATTGTGGCTCATCTGTGGAAAAAATTTTTTTGTAAATGACTCGTATTCTCAAGCGATGTTTTTCTAACCTTTTGATCTCTGATGCACTTTGTCTTTCGTAAATCAGCATATTCACTTTAAAAATGATGAAATGCCAATCATTTTTGAAGAGGGACGTTCGATCGTTGGGCCTCGCTCCACCTTTTTGTTTGGTCAATATTACTTTGCGTTGGTATTCTCTGAGAGTCTGGGTTTTCTGTTTGAGCCCGGCAAAATAAATAAAACGCTCTTTGTCAATCCATCTGTCATATCTCCCCGTGCTATTTCCAGTGCTTCGGCGGCTTCATTTAATTTATTGTGTTGTTATGTTCTGGTGGAGAAATCATTTCACACAGTTGCACCACAGAGGTTAGGCACCTGAACCATGGGTAATGTAATCCTGGGAATTGTGTGGTGTGTTGTCAATACTCGCAAATAGAAGGCAGAGGAATAAAGATGAGCACATGATCAGAATTTAATTAATTAATACACATTTGTAGTGTGGGGTCATGTTCCTTTTCAATAATAAAAAAGTCTAATTTTATGATACATTTTTGCTCAAATGACGGAAAGCACATCATAGGGTAGGTGGTGAACAAAATAATTTGGGATTTTCACTTTTTTTAAAAACAAAACAAAAGCCTGTTTGTGGATAGGTTGGTGTCATTTCTCATTTGATTGGCCATAAATCCAAACGCTTAGGATTTTCTTTTTTTGTGACTTATTCTTGGAGGGTCTCAGAGGGTCTAATTATAGTACTGGGAATGGATGGGAATCTGTCAGTGACACCTCAATATATTTATGATTCCTATCACAGCTCTAAAGCACTCAGTCTCAAGGGAATGGGGTGCAAAATGTTGGCTAAACAAACACCATTATGAGAGATCAACATTACCAGATATCAAATGCCTACAATAGGTTCCTTTTGAGTATATGTCAAACATAGAGCCATAACCATTTCATAATCAGACCAGAAAACAGAGTCATTTGAAGGTTACATAAGTTTACAAGTAATAATCAGGAGGGCCTTTTTGAAGTCATTCAATTTCAGAGTGAAATTACACCGTCTATACCTGAAATGCTTTTTGGCTCTACTAGAGCATGAAATAGACCCACTATATCAATGCAATTTTACACCGAATGCTCACACAGAATAAAAGAATTGCAGGAAATTTTTAAAATGTTTTTTAAATACGTTTCTAAACTGCTCCAGACTTTGTCACCGATGTGCTGCAATTGCAACCTAAATCCACTTTGGCCACACCCTTCCTCTATCCTGCAAGAATCGTCTTTTTCTGTTGTTGTTCTGTTGTTTTCTGTATGCATGACAGCCCCACGTTCACAGTGTAAAACTCATTTGCCGCAATCTCCGATTATGCATAATAGCATGAATTCCTGAGTGTAACAGGGCCAATTCACAAAAGGATAAAAATGATTGCATGGCTGCCCGTAAGCCCACAGTAAGTCTGGTTCATGAGAGGAAATCCTTGTGATGATAAAATATGACACATCTGCAATATGTTCAATGCATGTAAAAAATAAGGAAATTAGAGTGATCATTAACAAGTACCCTTTCTGTTGAATTGCTGAATTTAATTTGCCCTGTCACAGTATGGAAATAGCCTTCCCCAGCTGGCACAGTGATGGCGTAATCTGTTTGACCTTTAGTTAAAAAATTCTGACGCATTTACAGCACGAAAAGTGATTTGGAGAAGCAGTCATCTAAGTCCACACATTCACTTTTTTATTGGACTCTAGATCAGGTATCTCTGCCAAGTGCATGAAAGCTGAGCTCTAAACACAATGTGAGGTGCTGTAGTCGCAAATCAAAAATTCATCAGTGCCCATCCTCTGCGCTCCAGCCATCCACCAGTGCAACACAAGATGGCCTTCGAGGCCATTAAAGTATGAAGAACCTTCATTTTTTTTTTCTATTAATACAAACTTAAAGCCATGTTGAGGGGTTGTACCTATTAGAAAAAGGCATTACTGTACTGAAACTGGAAATTATTCTCAGCATTCAGTATTAAAATGTACAGCAGGCATTTTTGCGAAATGTTTTTTTTTTTCCCCCCTCCATCCCCAAGACAGCGTTATCTCCTCTCTGATCTATGAATATCTGATTTTTTTTTTTTGACATCTCAAAACGAGAGATAGGAGCTCGCTCAATCAGTGCCTTCTGTACAGCGGGCCAAGATAGCATTCTTTCCCTGGAAGTGCAATCTAGCATCTACAGCACCCGTAACCCGCAAAGACCCAGCTGGCTCGCAGCACAGCTCTATTACCGCGCTCTGCTGGGAAACCAAACAGTTTCTCCCCGGCCTGACATTGGCTGGACAGACGTTCGCGAAAGCCAGATTGGCAATATTTATCTTGGGGAGGACACAAACATCCCGGCCATCCATAACCTGAGGGAAGCCTTGAATAGAATCGGAATTGGAATTTATTTCAGCACGCCAGAGTGAAAGATTGTACTTCTGGCTTTGTTTTAGGGGATCAGCATATGTTGATTGCAAAACTGTTTTTCTTCCCCGTCCTTGAAGGGGATTTTGGCTGTGAGGCTGTGGTTATTTTCTTTCACCTTTCGTTTTCCTCGGTAATTTCAGAATGATGCATGTGCCAATTTACAGCTAGATCGCAATTTTTCCCCACAGCCATCAAAACAAAATGATAAGAAAAGCAAAAAAATAAAATAAAAAATTCTGCGGCAGTCAGCTCTCGTGGGTAATGTCGCACAGCCCTTTTTCGACCTAGAACTAGAATCGATAGAAATCTCAGACCCTATTAGCTATCCTGTACTGTTTAAATCCTGTACCCTAGTGCCCCTGGACAGTCAATATCGCATGTCACTTTTAATGTGATTAGCGATATAACCCATTATGGCTATCATGGAAAGACAGTATGTGATTTGGTGAGAGAAGTCCACCACAGACATTAATTAATCAGTATAAAGGCACCGTGAAGGAAAGTTACAATGTCACATGACCAAAATTACACCTGTACAGGAAAGTGGTGAAAGTACTTTCATTTCTTAATTCTAGCATCAGTGTGACAGATGATATCATTTCCCTATGCCTGATATACATATATTTTTTTACTTTATTTTTAAGAAAATGCCACAATATCAATTTCAAAACTTCCAGTAGATTATTTATTAGGCACATATTAGCACTGTTTATCTTGCCTTGAGCTCTTAGGCTTGGTTAAATACTTGATCCTGATTGGGCAAGAAGGTGTTGATTATTTTCCTGTCTGAATGGAGAAACATTATAATACAGGGCTATAAATTCGTTCCAGCTAAAGTGTCCTTATCACTGTTCCAAATGACTACACAAGCTGTTAAATGTTCCTTTTCAATTGATTATTCTATTTACAACTGAACATTATGGCAAAGCAACAAGTTAAAAACAAGCACTACACCAATTTTGTTTAATTGAACGTGACTTGGAATAATTTCTGTTCAAAAAGGCCATGCTATGAGAAGCTTAATTCACTTTGACCTGTGCTGTTTCATGCAAATGAACCAATTCGGGGACTTAAATCCTCTTCACATCACCCTATTAAGGATATTTTCTAATTACTGCACAGCCTATCATAAGTCAGTCTGTAAATATTATGATTATAGTGGTGCATATTTTGTTGTATTTTTAATATTTTACTGTAATTATTAATATTGTGAATTTGAGTGTGCTGACTATACTATAATTTACCTTCATTTTTGTATTTTGGTGATTGGCATATCTTTATTTGTTTCATATTATGAAATATAGTTAGTTTTTTTTTTTTTTGATTGGATGTGTGTCTACAGTCTGTACGAATAGGGTTATTTGAGAATTATACATTCAAAGTTTCATGAATTCTTAGCGTCTCGTTAAATTATGGCGGAAACAAAGATTTATTGACTTGTTACAGTACTGTCATTGGTCAGCCTACACGATTAATAACGTGTGCTGGGCAACGTTTAACAGCTCTTTATTTTGACAAATTTCAGCGCTAAATTCCTCTGACTAGCAGATGCCAGCAACTGCCACTAGGGTTAACTAGCGCTTTGAGTAATGAACCCATTTTTGATGGAATGGGCCAGAAAGCTTCTTTGCTTCAGAAAGCTTTGTGTCTCAATGACTGCTGAAAACCAATCAACATTTTTAATAAAACAAAGAATGAGGAAACCAAGGAAAATTCACAAACCAAGGCACAGCAAGAAGTCCTCACAAATCACCAAAAAGACAGCAGCAGCCGTAGAGAAAATAAGCACTCCCTAGGCCTGGGAGCGAGGCCCTGTTATAAAGCCCAATGACTAAGAAATGGGTAGCAGTTGGGCTAATTGAAATTAGCCTCAGCTGCCACCCTGCCTGTGAGCAGACCCTGCTCTACCCCCAGGTGGACAGCGCACCATATCCCTTCCTGGGACCACGCTGTTTAAATATTTCTGCATTTTTATTCAGGGTGTCTTATCACTATGATGTTTTGGAGTTGAAATAGTATGCACGGATTTATGCTTCACAAAGCATCAATGATTCTGTTATTTAATAAGGTATTACATGATACATCAGTTTAACAATGATGGAGGCAGGATGGATCATTTCACTGTTTGCCAATTAAGTCAGAACGTCTCCTCTAACTTTCTTTTAGTAGAAACACAAAACCATGCTTGATACAAAATAGATCTATAGTTTTTTCATTATCAGAAATTAATCATTAATATGGGAATTTAATTTGTTGTATTTTTAATATACAACATAGATTTTTTTTATTCATAAAAATAAATATATTGTAAATGTAGTAAAACTAACAGACATAATATAAAACAATGGCACTTAGCAGATCTCAAAACTATTATATTTGAAGGTCGGCCCATGTAATTCTAAGCTCTAGATATTGATATCTAGATATTGTGCTTATTTTCTGGGGCGGAAATGTACAGAAATGATAAAGCATATGAGTACAGAGATGGGAGAGAGTGGAGAGGGTTGTACAGTGCTCCAGGACAGTCACTGTGTTGATCTGCGACAGCAGAGAGCATGAGGAGGGATATGTTGTGTTTCATGCGGCAATGCAAGAGTGGCTTTATTATGATTTCCGCGCGCACCCTGGAAAAATGTGCTGAGAAACGCAATATATTATGTCATAAACAAGAAACGGAAAGAAAGTAATAACGGAATCACAAATGTAATAAGGCAGGTCCGTGCGACTTCGGCCATAATTGTACGTATATATCAAGTTAACGGCAAGCTCTCGCCACGCCCGACCGCTCAGCCGCAGCGTAGAGGATGTATGGACAAATCTCTCCTGGGCCTTCACACCAGGATGAGGGGAAGGTTAATTGTACACTGAACAGAACTGAAAGGGATGGATGTGCTGTACTCCATCACTCCCCACGCTGGTCTCTGGACGGCATCTTGATTTTAGGTTAAGAAGAGTGGATTGTGGGAAATAGCGTGAGCCTGAGCAAATCCACCTCTTGCCTCCCTCATCCCCCTTCTCGGTGGGCTATCAGAGAGAAAAGGGGTTTGAAAGACCTGGACCTGGAGGAGGGCCAAAGGGCATACAGAGAAAAATACAGAGCTAAGAAGGATGGGGTTTTATCAGACTTTTTATTAAAAAAATAGTTATTGAAAGTTTTGTTGGGAATTTGCTTTTTTTCTGTTTTTGCTGTACAACAACATAAATTATAGCAAATAATTGGCATATATGTAATAAACAATGATATGATATGGAAAGGACTAAAACTTGATAGCTCTTGACATCTTCAGATTGAACCCTATAATTTGAACCTCTTGCAACTTCAGATGTTCCCTTAAAAATTGCTCAGTCATTAGTTCACTGGCCCTGCCCAATAAGGAAACAACTCCTGTGCTAATTTGTTTCAAGAAACTGGACAGTCATACCTCCCTGTACCATTCTCATGCCAACCTGCGGAAGCTAAGCAGAGATGGTCCTGCTTAGTAAATGGGAATGGGAAGTTCCTGTTAGAAGAGATGTTGATTGGCTTGTCAGCCACTCTTCTCCCTGAAAATAATTTTCCCTTCTGAATAACGGGCAAAAAAGGTATAATTTCACAGAACCCTCTGAAGACCTGGCTTCCATAATTCATAGCATTGTATGCATTTCCCTTTCCTCAACGTTTCTTTTGCTTTCCCTTCAGTCATTCTGATCGATTGCCTATTCTGCCAAAAATGGCATGCTGGTTACCTCACCTGTTAGTAAGAGGAAGTAGGTGGAGTCTCCTATAGCAGCACTGTAGAACTTGCATGTATTACAGAATAACTCTCTCCCAGGAATTTCTCATTCATTTTCCACTGATACAGAACTGCATATTCTTTATCACTAATCAGGCTGCTACGACGTTATGAACTGCCATTGTCAGTGATAACAGTGAATGGCTGACATTGGAGTGTTTAAAATGAGGTTTTGATGGAGCTAGTGGGTAGTCGTCTTCACTAAGAATAGAACTCTCTTTCTGTAGGGCCCCTGGGGGAAGGAGAATCACATTCTACAGGCGGGCAGGATAAATAGCAGCATTAGGAATGACATTAAAATGTATGACTATATCAGAAGGAACATTGCTCTGTCATAGACTCTAAAGCATCCCCTCAGTATAAGCTGTCTATCAAAAGGTAGATTTTCTCGTCACTGAAAAAAATGACCTATTTTTAGGCAATTCTGCTTGAGGCAAGTTGGTCGGCCTGGTTCTTTTGAAACGTCTAATAAGAACTCCTAAACTATTTTGGTCTGCACTGCGGTGTCTTCTACAAACATGGGGTGAGGCAAAGGGTTTACAAAACCCCAGATTTTCTCTCAGTCTGTGGGCTTTAGAGTTGAGTTCCCCATCACTCCGAAGTTAGTGATGAGCCTGCAGAGCATGTCACCAAAATGGTTGAAAGCAGAAAGGCATACCTCTGCGTGGGTTTTTATGCTTCCCCAAAAGCAAAATTTATCATTAATCAAACTACCTCGGGTAATCCACCCACCAATTTCCGTCATGACAGCTAACGGGCACGTCAGGATAACTGGCCGTGTCTGCGAATCGCATTCGAATAGGGGTGGTGTGCAGGAAGCTTAAATACCAAATGTAATGGCATTTTCAAAACTGTCATCACCTGTTAACGTTCCTCTCGCAAGACAGGGGGGCAAATGAAGGCCCTTGTGCCCAGGGCTGACGGAGATGACTTGTCATATCGGTGCTGCGGATTGCTACTTGTAATTTATATCCCCTGTTGATTATCCTGCTGGGTCCAGGCCCTCTGTAGAGGCTGGCTGGGGCCGCTGTCTCACTCCACCTGACTGCAGTGGTGGGGAGTGGCCAGGCCTTTTTCAAAGAATGCTCAATTAGGAATCAATGTCTAAAAGGGAAAGACTTCAACCTGGCTTCAAGCAAGATTTGATTTTAATTTGGCTTACAAAAAATGTATTTGATACTTTTTCCTTCACAGGAATTGTGTTCATTTTCATGGCGGCTGAAGTTGCTGAACTGTGTTTTTGAAGAAATAATTAAAACTTAATCCCAGGTCAAAGTGTTCAAATGTTTATTGAACTCTCACTAAAGACACTACCGGGTAACAATACCAGCAGAGATCTAAATTCACCTGCCTCAGCAGCTTCATAAAACAGTCGGGAGGAACAGATTTAGATGTCAGATCACGTATACAGAAATCAAGGGCAGTCTGATACTCAAAGAAGGTATGAGGCCTTAACCCTTGTGTTTTCATCATATTATGCATACACCCCATGTCCACAGGATCAAAAATGAGCCACCTTCACTGGACATCTGGTTATAAAGCCTCTTTATTGAATTTTAAACTGTTAATATAAATTTTCCATGTAGAATCAATCTGTTTCTCATCAATAAATCAGTGAATAACTGTTTTCCTACTTCACTGTCCAGAAGAACTGTATTTCTGTATACTACTCATTTCTACTACAAAACACATCAAAATAGATGTTTTGCTATTATAGATGTATGGCACTTAACTTTGATTATGATGTTAAGCTGCTATCAGGAGTTACATCATCAATGAAGACGAGGCAGTACCTGTAGCAGTCATATACAGTATGCCCAAACCATACCACCCCCACAGATGAGGTGTTTTTGATCTTGGGCATTTCTGTCTGGCCTTCACGCTTTTCTCTTGCCATCAATCTGGTCATAAGACCTTTTCCAGAGCTTTTCAGGCTCTTTTAGGTATTTCTTTACAAACTGTAACCTGGTTATCCTGTTATTGCTGTTAAATGGTGGATTGCATCTTTTATTGTAGCCACTATAGTTCTGCCACTAAGTATTCTGCAGACATTAGTCAATGACACATTCACACCTGCCTCCTGAAGGGTGTTTCTGATCTATCAGACAGGTGTTTAGGGCCTTTTCTTCAGTGTGGTGAGACGTCTTCAGTCATCAACTGTAGAGGTCTTCCTTGGCCCACCATGCCCTTTGTTGCACCAATTGCACTGGTGCCAAAAAATCTTTGTCACAAACATGGAGCGCACTGTAGATACTGCCCATGGATTCCGCATGCAGTGTTGCCACAACATAACAGTGCCTGGTTTGGCAAAGTCCTTTCATTTGCCTTGCACTGTATAAAGGCTTTTTTAAAATATGACACATTTTTAAATGAAAAAAAATGAAAACATTTTTTAAGTGTTTGATCTGTTAACACAACATTCAGAACCTTTAACTATCCTTACAAAAGTCAATCAGACAACTTCGATTTTGGGTTCAGTTTTATTGATACTTTTTTCAAAGAAATACTTAAAATAAACATTTTATAATGCAACAATATTGCATTCATTGAACCATTAAAACAAAATGAAGTTATGCAATCCAAACCAAATAACTAAACATGAACTGAGGAAACAATGATCTTGCATGTCTTATATAAGCCTGACCTTGCTCTGTAGCAATGTGATTGATTGTATGTCTCATTCATAGAATACATTAGGTTAGCTTGGTGGTTGTGTTGGTTGCTGCTTCCACATCCAAGTACAAAATAATTCCTTGATGGGGTTGATAAAAGTAGAATATGGCTGTGGATATGATGGTGTAATCCATTCTGTTCTGTTCTGCAACGATGCTTTCCATGCAAACCATGCTTGCTCCACTAGAACATTGTGAATGATGCCAGATGATGATATATGAGATGTTTTCCCCAGCATGACCCATGTTATGATCAGACTCACCCAGGAATGTGATAAATGGCCAGAGGTTGTGGCCAGCATCACACTAGCCTCCCGCTCCATTAGCCTTTAGACGGAAAGCAAAACACAATACGGTGATTTGTGGTCTTGAGCCTAAATTTTGGCCGATGTAGTATTTTGTGTGAAGAGTTTTGCAAATTGAAAAAAAAAGACTGAAAACAAACAATGGCAAATTACCATAGGCTCTGAATACTACAAATAAGTAGTTACACCCAATCATGTGCCTGAGCTTGGTAAAAATGCTAGAGTGGTTCAGGTGGTCCAAAGAGGTAGGTCTTCAGTCTGCACCAGATGACGACCAATGTCTTTGTTGTTTTTGGGGTCAGAACATACAGCAGATGGGACCAGAAATTGCAAGCTTGAAGAGGAGACATAACTCCTGAGGTTGTGGGGAAAATGTGGGGTCTGGCTGGTACATCCTGATGAACCTCCGAAGGCATGAAGGGGTAGTCCCCTTGGTAGCCCGCTAGGCTGGTATCAAGGCTCTAAGTTTAACATGAGTCATTACAGGCAGCCAGCGGAGGGCTGTGAGGAGGCGATGACATGGAAATGTTATGAGAGTGAGTCACAGAGGCAAGAAGGCCAGCAAGGAGAAAGTTTGAGTTCTCAATGTGGGTGAGGACCAAAAGCTGGTGTGAGTAGGTGATGAGGAATGAATCAAATTAACACTAAAAACTACTGTACAAAAAGAGAAAACTTGAGAAAAAAAGAGAAGCCTGTTCCACGGGTTAACGTTTATGAAGTGGCCACAAAGTATAATTTTCAGTGTCAAATCAACTTTTACATTGGAGTCACTGTGCATATTCAGAGAATGGGGCATTCAGAAAACGGACTGTTTGTGAGTTTAATTATTTGCACTGAGGTTTGCACATTAGAACTGTTTGATGAAAAATGAGTCAAATCAATTGCAAAAACTATAATGGACGTTTGAACAGCAATATAAAAGCCAGCTTATCATTTTCTATTTCACTGTTCTTTCTCCTGATTCATGAACAGAACATACTGTAAGTACGTTTTTAATTAACTTGTTAGATGTATGCGCTTAAATCCCATATCTAGTTTTAGTGAAATTAGTATTCATGAGATAAAGTTTATGCCTTTATCTGGGTATTAGTGAACTAATATTGGAGTTTGAAAAATAAGAGTGAATGTTAAATGTTGAAACAGTAAATGTGAAATTTCAAAATATGAGCTTTTTCCACATGAATATAACTGTCATTTTACAAGGTTCAAACAGAACCTTTCTCCAAATGTCACCGAAAATCTTTAAATCATATAGCTTATCGGCTAACTGATCCTAAAAGTAGACTAGGGAGAATGCTAACTAACATTTTTGCATTCTGCACATAATATTGTTGGATTGATGGAGGTTGTTATATTTGCTCTTCTGATATATATACAGTTTAATGGAAACAAAGTAAACGTATGGCTTGTGAGGTAATTACAGACTTAGGTTTCAGTATTCATGTTTGGTAACAATCCCTGCACACAGCAGTGACAGGCTTACTGATAGTACTGTGCTATACCACACAACCCATTAATGCCACACTATTGCACTTCAAGCCATGCATCATATCATTCACAGTACCTTTAATTTATTTAGCATATTATTATATCATTGTAAAAGGACAGTACAGTAAATGCATACTACTATTATTATTAGCAAATGCTGACATTTAATACATTTAATTCAAAAAATAACTCAGCACAATTTGTAGAATGTATTCCCAAATAATATCATAGGATTCCTGTAATGGTTGTTTTTGCTACTGTGTTGAATCAAAATATCAGGTTTATTTTTTGCATAACAGGAAAATGACATTGCCTCTCCTAATTAAACAGCACCATGTTTATTCTATGTGGTATGTTGAGGTTTTGTAAGTCATTGTTTAGCATAAGAATAGCATTAGTGTTGGTTGGTGTGAAAACGCTGAAAAAAATAAAGTCTGGTATTCACGGAAACTGATAAGCCTCCACCCTGTATGTAATCACTTCCATCCAGTTTGAGTGTCTATATTCCATTTCGCAAGTCAATAAGAAAATAACCGTGGATCCTTTTCAAGAGCCCGGACAGGGAAATCATTTGCGGCTATTTTACTGTACAGATTGCTTTGGGACGGTGGACGGAACACGCGGACCTATCTCTTTTGTTGAAGCTTGATAAGAGCGACATTCCAGCAGATGCCTGCCCTCCCAGGGGAACCCAGTCCAATTTGCTTCGCCAGCACGTCTCCTGTGATTTCATGTTATAACAAAAAAAATGCAAAAATTAATTTTCAGCCCTGAATTGCGCAGCACGGACTCGCGGAATATAAATGGGGCCCCTGGCTCCTCTCCCCTTTGGTCATTATCCCTGTACAGAATTGGGGGAAGGATGGGTGTTGGGAGTTGGGCATGCTTAAATGAGAAGACCTTTTTCCTGAAAGTATAGTTATATCTTCCTTTAAGTGTCTTCTTAAGCTCATCCTTCTCTTTGGATGGAAATACTGTTATTGTAAACTTTTTTTTTTTTTTTTGCAAAGCACTTTCTTGGACAGTTTAAAGACAGTTGGGGAAAATTCAGTTAAAGCACAAAGTACAAACATAGTTTTATTTCTTTCTTTCTGTTTGTCAGATGTTGGCTACGCTAAGGGAATAATCAGAATGGAGCAAGGCATGTTGGGTAAAGGCGAATGCAGGCTTCCCCTTTTTAGCATGCATGCTTCGCCATGTCCTTTTCAGACATCGATCTGCAATCAGGAGAATGAGTGATGATAAGGGGGGCCAAACTTATTCCTTTCTCCATGTAATTGAATACAGATGAGTGTCTCCTGACATCCCTGATAGATGCATACAGTCCCTCCTGAACTCTTTCATACCCAGGAAAACAAGTCTGACGCCAACTTAATTATCAAAAGGGCTAGACCCGTTGCCTGGGCCCTGGCCCATTTTACACAAAGGTTCTTTTGAATCCATTACAGGATAATTAAGGTGACACCGCCAGGCTCCTTTGCTGAGCCGAGCGGAGAACTGAGAGACGGAACAAGTCCACCTTTTTCAAATGAAGTGTTTTCCGGTAATGTTTGTCTTTTGACTCAAAGGATCAGTTAGACAGTCCAATCAATCTATCATTCTCATGTGCAAAACAATGCTAAAGTAACAGGCTTTTCACACCACTAATAAAAAAGCCAGTTAAAAACAACATTTTTTATTGGAGAAGCTCAGCACTTTTCAGTCCACCTCAAAACACAAAAGGGGCAAGCATAAATGCACCTCTGCTGGGACGGTAGAAACTAGGAGTAGATACAGCTCGCAAATACTGGAACCAGCCATCCTTTAGCTAGTGGTAGCCAGCAACATCATCCACTGAAATATTTCTAATATATTTTTATATGTGCTACTCTATGAAGTAAGTGCTCCTTCTCTGTGACCTATTTCAAGTATTCATTGCCAAAGCTGGCCTGTACCAGACTCCTAAGTTGTACAGTTCAAATGAATCATTATGCTATACTGCCAACTGGCCACTGAAGTAAGAGCAGGAAACCCAGTTCGCCAGGGATCTGTAACCAGAGAGTTGTAGATTATTCTCCTTCAGTAAAGGTATCTCTAAATTTGAACTGGGCACAATTGTTCAGGAGAGAACCCCCGCCAAGCGAATAAATATGGTGACACGAGCACTCTCTGTTATGTTGTGAATAAATTCTATACATACCGTAATGCCTCATTTCACATTCCTGTCTTATTGACTTTGACATAATTGCGTTTGGAAGAAGTGCGCTTGATGTCTCAGTTAGGGAGCATTAGCACTGCCCTCTTGTGAGTAGACTCTGACAGGCTGGCTAATGTCTCTGTCACACAGAGATGCAGCTCAAGCTCCTGAAAGCATTGGGCTGGGGGTGTCATGGGGGGAGGGTTTCAAGAGTCAATCAGTTCCACTAGATAATGTTCTACTTATTAAAGTATCTTTGCTGTGGGATTTGCCACAGAGAACCTTCCAGACAACATATTAAAGAAAAGCATGCAGTTGGGTACGAGCTAAAAGGGAAACAAAACTGTGACACAATGATAAGCAGAGACCAAATCCAACACCACACAACAAATGAACACTACTGGTATTTGAAGGAGATACGCAGTCATAAAGTTTCTAAGCGCTTTTATGAAAATATAAATCCCTGGGAAAAATGCTGGACTGTGTGCACCAACATTTATAAACAGTATTATTCTTCCAGGGGTACTTGAATTAGTGCACACACAGTATGTCCAACTGCAGTCTTTCCTTGGTGCCCCAGCATCAAATGCATTACAGGGCTCTCTCCTTTTCACACAGATGTACATGTCCACCACAAGGTTACTGGGGTTACTGGCAAAAAGGCAGAAAAAGAAATCAAGGGCAAACATTTCAGAAAACAGACATCAGCCATTTAGGAAGGTGCTTTTTTTTTATAGCAGCGAAGGGCTTAAAAAGAACCATTCCGCTCTGCTCTGACTCAGGAAGTGACCAATTCCAGAAATTACCAGGAGAACACAGTAGCTTGGCAACCATTGCTTGTGATTGTGATGCATATGTCTGAATCCATGTGCATGTAATCAATATGAATGAAATCTAATTACATTGCTAGCTGCTCCAGTGGAAAAATAGGCTTGTGCAGCAAGCAAGTGGTTTCATTAGAATATAAAAATTTGGTCCACTGGTGGAACATTTTTGTCTTCCTTTTTATTGTCACGACACATTGAAAATATCAATGAGGTAAATTACTCCACATGATTTCAGTTGCGTTTTAAAAACTGCGGCATTCTTATTTTTCTTTTGCATTTACTGGTTGTGAATTTTGATTTATGGAAGAACGCACTCCTCAGAGATAATTTAACAGAAACTAATTATTGCAAATTACACTCATTATGATTATTCTGTATCAGTCTCAGCCGATCCACAGTGTGATATAACGTTAAATGCGATGAAACCGTTTCCTGACTCGACTTCGCTGCACAGCACATTAACCAGGGCTAATGTAGCGATAAGCAATGAGCAAAAATAGATACACGCGGAAAAAAACCCTCATCAAGAGTGAACCTGCACTTGATTTGAAATACTTCCTTTCAGTGCCGAACATTCACTCTCCCCAGTAAAATTTACAGTGTTAATTCAACTCCAACAGAGTACACACAGTATGTTCTTCGTAAGAGTTGATTTAGCACTAAACATTTTACTGTGTTGGTGACTTACTCATTTAAATGAATATTATCAACAGTACTTTCATGCTCCTTTGAAATGCTGTGATGTTTCTATTGTTTGTTAACACCGTGGCCTATGTGAAACCAGGACAGCTCAGAGAGAGGGAAACAGAAACCGATCTTCACAGTAAGTGAACCAACTCAGCATTTCATACTTACCTTCTACACCTGAGCCCTCCAACAGAACATGCTAAATACTGAGGTAACTACAAATTACATCTTTAGACGTAAGGATGAATGATGCTTCAAGGACCAGGGAAAAATCTGATTGATAGTCTGCAGACAGTTGTAATGGAACCCTGAAGGAAATACAGAACAAGAAATCCCTGTAGCAGACTGTTTATTGTTTGATTTTACATTTTGCCTTCATCAATACCAAAATAATTGCAAGATGGATGTCATGTGTGAATCATTAGGGGGAATACTGACAAAAACAAAAACATTACCCATCTCGCCCGTCAAGATGCCCGCTTTTGAACGGGGCCTTTTCAATTAGCGCTGAAAAATGTGTGCCTCGCCCGGTCATCCATCAGCCCGGAACTTTGAAGTTTATGGCCGTGCTCGGGCTCTCTCCGCGCAGTGGGTTTTCCTCTATTGCACGTCGGAGGAAATTCACTCCATGTATGTCACGCCGAAGGTGCTCCGTTTTCATCATAAAGGGAAAAGGCGGGAAAGTGTCCCGAGCTGCCGCCGTGGCGACGCGGGTTAATAGAACGGAAAGAAGGGGTACGTCATCACTACGGGCGTGGCGCGCGCGTCCGGCGCGGGGCTGTCGTGCTAATCACGGCGGCGCGGCGTATTCGCGCCGTCAAAGACGCGCCGCGGCTCCCAGAGCGGTATCATTTGTAATGCGCGGTTTCCGCTGTCAATCACTCTGAAGACGATTCTCCGGAGTGTAATTACAGAAAAGCAAATCCTCCGACAAGGCCGAGCCTTCTCCTCATTTCCATTCTCGGAATGAGACGCGGTGCGTCTCTCACGCTGAGCCTAGGTGGCCAACCGCGGCTCACGCGTTGCTTAGGTAGGGATTTCGGGCTCATTCCACATTAATTTCACATCACATGCTGTTCTCCCGAATAAATTTTGAATAATTTAATGTGATTGTTCAATTTGTCAGCCGTGATATATATTTTTTTAACTTAAGAAACTGCCTCAAGTTCTGAACTTGTTTCAGCTAGTGCATTTGTGCACGGAATGCTTTCATGCTGATTGGGTCTGATATTTTGCCTTAAGATCAGCTGAAGAAGTATCATCTTCTGCTGTGCACGTCTTCAGTATTGCATCATGTGGAACTAAGCCATACAGATACTTTTAGGTCTTTAAAGTTTGTGGCTTTCAGCAGTTTATATCCTTCAATTAATATTTTATATTTTATGAATTGACTAATAAAGTAATGTCACCAGTTGATATAACTAATGAAATCATTAATGAAGCTAAATTTCCACAGTTGTGGACAATATACTGTAGATTAGATCAAATAAAAAAAATAATTAAAAGAAAAATTGTGGTTAGTAATTATCATTCACAATTATTGTTACTGAGTACATTAATCTTCATTAATATCTTTAATGTTACAATAATGTCCCTACCAAAGAACATATTGCTTGCCCTTCCCACCAGAAGCATAGCCAGAAATATTCTTATTGTTGGGGGGATGTTGGGGGATTTGCTCCCCTGTATTTGAACAGAGGTTAAACTGTTTGTCGAAAAGATTCATTAAAAGATTCACAATTGGGTGTGGTGGTTCAGCCAAGATAAATGTGTGTGTGGGTCAGAGATTTCTTTCAGTGGCTTTGGCCCAACCTGTCCCACCCATACCTATGCCAGTGATTCCCACACATTACTGTACATTCTCTGGGCATAGAGCTCAGTTGTGGCCCATATGGTCATAATCTTTATCCTCACCTGTTTCCTGAATTTACTTGCTGTTAATTTATGAGCATATTAAGGTAGCAGAGAAATTTAAGCAGGAACTTGGTGCCTCTTTGGTGTTAAAGCATTGTAGTGCAATGTAATGAGCAGTCTGAAGACGGAACCTAAGCCAGTACTACATATGTGAGGTGACTGCATTGCCAATGGAAGGTCAAGGCATTGACAGACAGTTGCAACTGTGTCGGTCCTGTGCAGATCACGACAGGTCGATGACTGGGGAGCGGATTTTTACTGGGCTCAAGAGGAAATATGAACTCATTGTGCAATCAGACCGGAGTGGGCCAAAGACAGATGTATTACAGATAAGAGGATTAAACCCGAGCTTGGTCTTACTCCTCATTTGAGGATTCAGAGCCCCCTTAATCCTCCTGGGGATCAACCTTGCCAACGTGCTAATCTGGCACGTATACACTGGATGAAGCTGGGACTATAAAACATTATGATTGTGGGCTGTCATTACTGAGGTGCAGATGGCTGGGGCTCTGCCTAGCTGGTCCATAGCGGAGGTATAGAGGAGTCTGTTTAAATGGAACAGTGCTGTGTTGGGAAATAATCTCAGGGTAAGGAATAGGGGTCTGCTGTGTTCTGTACGCTATGATATGGTGAAGACAATACAGTTAAAAAAATGTGTATCCTACCCATTCCTGTTTTCTTTTTTGTAATATATTTTTTTGGAGGGGTTGGATATAATTAAATTATTTTATTTATCCTTAGTTTACCTGGCAGGACATAACGCATGTACTGTAGCAATACAACGTTTTTTGATTCTGATTGTTATGGGTTGTGGTGGGTCATGAGAAGACACATGACAATTAGGTCAGTACAATGCAGTTCCCACATATATTCGCTCCAGTACAATTCAACACTGCACCTGTTGCATGTACTGTACTTGTTAAAGTGTACAGTGTTATGATGTTTTTGTTTTTTTACTATTTCATTTTTTGAGCATATGGACTTATACATATTAATGTAAGGATAGTGTAGATAAAATGTATCTGCTTTTTAAGTGGATCACGAATAAGAAAGTTCAAGTCCAGCAGAGTGTGGAGGTGGGTGTGAGAGCTCATGACCAGAAAATCACACTTCTGTTTCCAGGTAGAGAACACTGGTGATGACTCACTGCGTCACCAAGGTAACCTGCGGTAAAACAGATACGGTACAGGCATGAAAATAACCAGGCAGTGCTCAAGGAAAAATATCAAATCGTCCTACATAACTCTACAAGTATTGCCCAGGGGTCTTTTTTGAATATACATTTATAGGTATGGAGGCATCTTCCAATTGGTTAAATGATGAATTGGTCCTGAGATTTACCATGAGGGAAAAACTGCTCTATTAATGCATTGCACATTGCCAGACATCACTAGGCAAGGCCTGCAGAGAATTATTGTGGGTTTGTGCCTATGAGATTAACTGTAAATCCTCAGGAAAAATGGTAAATGTAGAACATTCTGCAATTATCCTTCGACTGGAAACTAAATAATGTAGATGTGTTCTAAGCCGAGAACTTTGAGCCAGATGTAGCCTGACACTGCCTTTTATGCAACAGTGCATGTCCTACCCCATTAAAACCATCAGTTCAAGGTTTTGTGTGTCGCTGAAGACACTACTGTATGTAATTTAACACCTACCAGGAACTATGACCACCATTCTATGATTATGTCTGATTGTAGTCTGGTGGGCGATTCTTTTAAAGAGCTTAGAAATTCAGAATTCTATACAACATTTCAAAAGAAAATTGTGTTTAACATACAAATGATCTTAGCTCAAACTTTTACTCCATAGGAGGTTCAAACACCTGAAGTGACTTTTTACAGTGTGTTAAAACATATATGTAAGTATCATTCAAGTAAATACTATTATTAAGGCCTGGGTTAAATTGATATTAACATTCGTGCACATAGACGTATTAGTTTGACACAGTTTGGTCAGTGAATTTAAATTATTGCCAGACTATTTGTCGAGAATCAAAACTAATTCTTGAAGTTGACTGAATTAAGCACTGGCTGAAAGTGCAAAAAAAACCCCAACTGCAATGCTATAATTATCAACACTCTTGCGGTAAATGTATTGTATTGTAACCTTATCATTGCTAATTACATGATCTTATCAGGCATTCTATATTACTTTATTTAAATATTATTACTTCACAGTAGAGATACACTTCCTTGGAATTGTTTATAAAACACTTTGGAGCTAATCAGTGAGGTCATGGTTTTAAAAACCTGATTTGTTTTATCTATAACAAGTTACAGGAACAATATACATTTTTATGAAACACTTTGCTATATTAAATATAATTAGGCTTGGTCTTCCTTTCTTTGTGATCATGTGACTTTCTTTTAATGATCCTCAATTATTCTATTTTTGATCATTTAATATTATTTGACAAGGTCTACCAAACATCTTGAAAAGGTTTTTTAAAAGCAAAAATATTCAAAACACTTAAAAAATATTCAGCAAGTATCTCACTTCACGCTAACAGGTAATTTTGGGTGGGTTTTAACCACGACAAGCCTATGTGAGAAACTGCAGTATTTCCCATCGTGATTCCTTTTAATTTTGTATTTAGTGAACAGAATCTTTTGGCAGTGCTTCAGTTCTCCTTATGGCCTTAATTGAGGGTAATTTGAAGAAGTCAAGTACTGCTAAAGATGTATCACCGGATATAATTACAAGGTCTGGCAAAGCGGAACACTTCAGAAATTAATTGCAGGGTCACAGGTGTGTCTGATTTGACATTTGAGCAACTATACCAGCATGAACAAAAACTAACCAATTAATCTGAAAGGCAAGCAATGTTGATGGAATTTATTATTGGCTATTGCTGGCGGGTGCCACAGTGGTGCGGTGGGGGTGAGACGGTGGTTCAGTGGGTAGCGCTGTCGCCTTACAGCAAGAAGGTCCTGGGTTTGCCCTGTCTAGGGTGTATTCTTGCCTCTCGCCCAATATGCACTGGGATTGGCTCCAGCACTCCCTGCGACCCTGCCCAGGCTAAGCGGATAAGGATAAGGTTTGATCAATCTTTAAAAAATTAAGAAAAACTGAGAAGTGCATTGTTTAATGTACTGTAGTATGGCCTGCAAAACTTGGGAGGAGAGGTCACATCAGAGCTGGCCAACAGGAAAGAGGCTGGCTCAGAGACCTGTGGCAATTTGTGAAGGGAAGTCGCTAAGGCTCTGCGGCTGAACACAAAACCTTCAAGGTGTTTCTGAAACAAACACTGAAGCATTTTGAATGCAGAAAAATATATACTTAGACATTATAGAATCAAGGCCCCAGAGTGACTCAGTATACTCATTACGACTGTAATGGACTCATGACAAGCTATGCTATCAGCTGTGTCTGACTGACAGTCTGGAGATTTCAGCTGTTGTCAGTGAGAGATACACCCCTCCTTCAATCTGTGCTATGACTCTTCTGCTTTAATATGCCCATGGGGTGTGAAATTTTCACTGGCTCACAGAAATGTGCCTTTAAGGACCGCTCCTAGTGTGCATGTGCTGGTGAAATAGCTGGAGTAGGAAGGCGCAATTAGCGATTTCCAACTGAGGAGTATAAAAACATGAACTCGCAATTAACCCCCTGTCTTTGAAGTAGTATTGCAATGTTGCATGCTTTGTCAAGACCAGGATATTTTTCCATTCTTAACTTTAAAACACTTAACTTTAAAAAAATTTCTGGCCGTAAAACCACATGCAGGCTGTCACTGTCAGATTATTATTATTTTTTTTAATATGGAAGACATTCATTCGGTCTGAGGACTAAGGGGAAGTGACACGTCTTTTGGGGCCATCTAAAAATAGTCTCCCCTCAAAGCTATCACAGGCAATCACCAAATCTTACAGGAATAAAGGGATTCTTTAAAGCGGCCCTCGCCTTGGGGCAAAGGGGTCATTTTGCTCACTGCTCGTAGTTCTAATAGCATGCTTCAGGGATCAACACAGAGTCTCTCTTAGCTTTTCTTTGGTTGGCTTTGAAAGTCACCATTTCTAGCGTTCATTATAGTGTCTCCCAAGGCTAGAGCACTTTTGTAACTCTTTTGTAAGAATAGGGTTGAGCTGAGCATGCAGTCAGCTGTTTTTTGAACTGCATAATGAACTGTTCCGGGTAGCCCTCTCATCATCCCCTTTCAGCAAACATGTTTCGGTTTGTGCTTTCTGGCTCCTCAGTCTATTGACATTGACTGATGATCCTCTAATTGTTAATGAACTCACAGGATCACCTGAAGTTAGAAGATCTGTTGTGCTGAATGTTGAGCATGAATGTTCCCTTTATTCCAGGGGTTCACAATCCTGGTCAATCCCAATTCCATGTTTTCTTATTTTTTTCATGAGCAGCTACACTACTTGCAATCTAAGAAACCAGGCAAGGTGAGTTAATTGTGTAAATCACTGCTTAACTTAAGTGCTGAGGAACCACAAAACCAGAAGAACCCGTGGCTCTACAGGACCAGGGTTGGGGGTCTCAGCCTTATCCAGTCAAATGCCGATCGTTCTACTGTTGCCTGTTTTACACAATGTATTTTGTGCGGTATTGAACTGTTGTGATAGAAATTTAGCTCTCTTATGATATTAACTATCTGGAATGTTAAATTTTAATGTGTTTATAACAAAACTATGTATGTAACTGAAGATGAACAATGGAAAGGTACTGGAGAGGAATGAACTGTGAAGAAACAATGCGGGTAAAACTGGGAGCTTGCCACAGGAATTTAAGAAGGTCATGAATGTGTAAATGTGACGTAAGGGATATTGTAAATGGAGTGAAATCATAGTTAACAGAACATTAAGGTTACTGGATATATAACCATTGTGTGAAAAACGGCATGTCTTGATCAATAGCGTGTGAAAACTGCATATACTGTGTATGATGTCAAAATAGGACAAGCTGTGCAAGACAAGATAAGAAGTAACACTTACTCCCACCACAAAAGCGCCAGCGAACTAGGTGTTTTGTCAAGGTTTCTGGGTGAAGCAACAAAGTTCTCAGAAAAACAGAAATGGGTGCCGGCGGAGGCGTGCATCATACCAAGGTCTGTCTAAGGGCCGTTGGAAAGAGATATAAAGGATAGAGGTGTAAACAGAAGTTTGAGATTCTTTTCTCAAACTCTGTGATGAGTGCTTGAAAGGTTTCTCCTGTTTCATCAAATTGAGTGTATTGATGAATTGCTCAGTGACCTGGTTAAGTTATTGCCTTCAATAAAGGTAGAATCCATGACATTGTGCATGAAAGGTGCTGTTGAATCAAATGTTTAGTACTATATATATATATATATTTATATTCTAAAGCTATACAAACAATTGTTATTCTTATCATCAAAACGAGCGTACTGGCAGTCTGAAACCAGAAATGTCAGGATAGTTAAAGTTTATTTGTTATTGACCAAACCTCTTTCCAGGTCTTCCAAATCAATCCAAATGTATTTATATAGCACACTGCACAAAACCTCTGTTGCCGTATGCTTCACAAACTCTGGTGCACAACCCCATAGAAGCAAACTGGCCAGGAGAAACTGGCTAGGTGGGAAAATAGGTAGAAATATTGGGATGAACCTGACTCAGTATGGAAAGCTGTTCTTCACTGGCCAGTTCCATGCATGGGTTCGTGCTGACCAACACAGGCAATCAGATTTTTTTCAAATCAGTGCAAGACATTCAATGTTTCAATGATACATACATACATTCTGTTTCAAATAATAATGTTATCTTTGTGAGTGAATATATATTTGTAAATATGTAAAAGGAGTGTACCAAAATGTATTTGAAATAATTTATTTCTCATTAATTTAGTTATGTACATTTATAGTAGTCTCAACAGTGCCACATATAACATTTGTATAAAGATATACATTTTTTAATATCCACTGTATATGTAAATATAAACCCATTTCTATTTTGGTCTTGCATTCTAATATGTTTTTTTTTTTTTTTTTTTTTGGTGACAGCCCTCCATTCTCCATCTCAAAACATGCATTCATTATGCATTTTAATGGAGCCCTGCTGACTGCCTGATGTATATCCCATACACTTGATGTAAGTGCCCTCCATCATCTATGTCACTGTCCTGCAGCAATTATGATGCTCGAGCTCAGGGCTCCATTGCATATAATAATGCAATGTATCCGAGCACAGATTGAAATGCGTCACCCTTTTTTATGTCGATCTGCCTGTCGGTGGCAGAGCTGAAGTTTAACAATTGCCTCCATAATGCACTCGCTGCCCGCGCAGGACACCCCATATAGTGCATTTGGCAGAACAGGAAGTGTTATTCTGCATGTTCCAAATGTAAATACTGTTTATTATACTATTTATGCAATTATGGATTTGGGGGGGGGGGGGTTGCAACAGAAAACTGGGCCTAGGTGGTCTGATATGGCAGCAGTGATTATTAATAATATAATTTTCAACTTGTAAAAACGTAGGGTTCATGTGCAATAGGTCACTAATAAATTATGTCTTTGTGCTGTGATGAAATCCCTGCACATCAGTTACGTGTGTAAGGCAGAGCAGTTACCTCCGAAGCAGGCAATTGCATTACATCTTTATTGCATGAAAGAACCGTTTTTTTCCTCCTCATTCACTTTCCAATCATGACTCAGTTTAGCGGGGTGTCAATCACACACATGTACACCCATCAAGCCAATGAGTCTCCACTCCTAAGACACATCACAATCACAGAGAAAATGGGCAGATAGAGATAGAATGACCCAGAAGATTTTTTCTCATTAAAAACAATATTACAGGACTACAGGAGCAAGGAAGCCATTAACACAGCAGTGAATTATCCTCCTAAGACCTGGAAATTCAGTCTTAATGTCATGAACCATATATTATACTAAACTGAAGCCTACACTACAAGGGACATTCGATATAAATAAAATGAATTATATTTTTGAAAATATTTTCACTGCAACATATTTTTGTCAAGATGTGTATTATGTCAAAAGCCAAATATATTAATCAGGAGGTTAAATCTTCAGTTCAAACTCAAAATGTAATATTTTGTCTGAAAGCTAAATGGACTGCATTTATATAGCACTTTTATCCAAAGCACTTTACAATTGATGCCTCTCATTCACCAGAGCAGTTAGGGGTTAGGTGTCTTGCTCAAGGACACTTCGACACACCCAGGGCGGGGTTTGAACCGGCAACCCTCCGACTGCCAGACAACCGGTCTTACCTCCTGAGCTATGTCGCCCCTATAATTATTACATTATATATGTTTTAATTATTACAAACGGTTGTGGGTAGTTTTATTAATGTGATTAATTCATCACATAAAGCTACAGCAATTACTGTAGTTTCTCAAAAAAATAGCAAAGGTCAGGGGATATCAAGTGGTCTAGATCATAGTTTCCTAGCAACAATTTTTTAGTTATTTGAAAATTCACTCTGTGTGGATTGAGCAAGTGTTTCTCTGTTTCTCCATTACTTTTTGTGGAACATTATATAACATCACACTGTCATGTGATCATTTCAGTGGGAAACTTCTAATGAGGAAAAACCATCATTATTTTGCAGTTGGGGGGAGAACAAACAGGCGTTATGTAAATAACTTACAGCACTCTTTTTTAAGATCTAAGAATGCGGACATTGTTACTCAACAACACTTACAAAAGAGAAATACTGTATCATGTTGAATGGTCCTCTTCTTCACTTGGTCTGAAAGCAGACATGGCTACACATTTCCCTGCTGTAGCTCGATCTGGCTTTGGGTTGTATCAGGCAACCACAGGACTTTGGCTTTGCCTGCCAGTCATTAGATTCATTTATTTCTATTAATTTGTGCTGTGGAGTCAGTATTTGCTCCCATGTTTTTTTCTCTGTAATCTCATACCTCCCACCACATCTGCACGTGCTAATCTACAGGATTTCTGGGGAAAACAGTGATTTAATTTCCCATACTAGTCCAAACCCCAGCCTCAGACCCCATACACTGTATGTCTATTTCTCGCTCATGAAAACTGCAGTATGGAACATGAATACTCCCCAGGAGTCATAGAAGACTAATAACTTACTGGGTTCATCCCTA
Organism: Anguilla rostrata; assembly: GCF_018555375.3. NCBI lineage: Eukaryota > Metazoa > Chordata > Actinopteri > Anguilliformes > Anguillidae > Anguilla > Anguilla rostrata. The sequence goes on along the minus strand of NC_057938.1, from coordinate 16,970,274 downwards.
AAATGTGATTACTGACAGGAAACTGACCAGAGTTTTCAAAATTTATCAAAATGTGGAGCATTAATGAAATCTTATATCAGACCTGTTGAAGACCTTTTTTGACTTTGACTCTATTACTGTTAAAATCAGTCGCCTAAGAAAGGACGATTCCCTCGAGAAAAGACCAGATTCAGGTGTGGAAGCGGTTAAAGAGGGCTGATGATTTTGTCAACTTGTCTTGTTGCTGTCCCAGCCAGAAACTCTGAGCTCAAACTTACTCTGGTGGAGGGACATACTCTTTGTTTTGGAAAGCAATCTCCATCCCAATGAAGCATGCCCGTGGTTTTTGTTGTAAACTGGGCTTGTAAAAAGCCTTTTGTTGGTGGTAAAACCCTGTGACCGATCAAGGATGAAAGCCGGTACACGAGTGGACAGCAAATCAAGGTCAGCTGCCTTTGTGTTTGCCCAGACAGTGGACTCTCTTTACCGCTGTTATTCAGTTGGGGATAGAGTTTGGCGGCTGACACATCACGCTCAAATTCAATGCTATTATGTCCAGGGACTAGCGCATTAAACAAATATGTTTATTCGGTGTGTTTATTTAAGACTCTTTGTTCAGTCCTGCTCTTCAGGGAGAGAGTCCCAAAAGAAATTCTCATAAATATATCCCATATCACTCAAATGATCTAATAGGCTGATTCTAGTGATAGATGGGGTTTCACGTGCCTTAGGGATGGTAGGGCTGTCAAGCACTGTCTTTCAAACTAAACAAAAGACTTGTGCTTTCCGCAGTGTAGGAATCTGGTCCTTTGTAAACTAAAACTTGTAGTTCCAAGGTTTAGATCAATAACAATGTATTAATAAAGCTAAAATATTCTGTTCTATGGTGTGAAACTTGCATGGCTAAGGAAAGGGAGGTTATTTACAATACAATACAGAGTTTTTCAAGCACCAGAACAAAATGTACCAATAAAGTGGCAGGCAACCCAATGATCATTGTTACCTCTCTATGCACATCTGTTCCCTTCTGATAAACTATCAAAACACTTTGTGCTTCCGCATCTCCACCAGGTCGATCAACATCAAATCAACATTCTTTTAGACTGAGGTTGATTACATTAATCAAATGGTCATTGTCACGTCTGTACTTGTGTCTGCCTTCCATTTGGTTCAGGTAGGCTATCAACCACCCCACCCCCCTTTGATGAATGAATGTCTTCAGCAAGTCTATCCCAGTTCAACTCAGCATCCACAAGTAAACAAGTCAGCATGCTGAGGCAGACTGTATCAACTAAAATTCTTTACAACAGCAATGCAGTATGATTGGACAGTGAATCACTGCTGCTGAAATTTGATACTGTACTGTATCTTCTTTAATAAGAAGCATCAAATTCTATTGACCACTACCAAGATGGGCCACTTCACAGAGCTCATGTGAGTTCTGTGATGTGGCTCACTGAGTTCTGTATGTATTCCATGTTATGATTCTTATGAATATTTGTAACAGTAAGCACATATCTTTATGCTTGGTTACTTATCACATCATACAGCAGGGCATTAATTGTAAAACAGTAGCTATGACCTCCCTGGTTGCTAATCCAGCTAAAGCATTAATCCTAGTAGGGCTGCACCATGGTTCACAATTAAATCCTGACCAGGCCAGAGTTTTTGGGGCCAGGAGTGCTACCAAGAAGGACACCACTAGTCAAAGCCTTGTCCAGGAAGAAATGGTTTTAGACAGTAGGGTTTCCTCTGTCTCAATGCAAGAAGGACTCCTTGAGTCAAATGCGTGCTTGTGATCCACCTTCACCAGCCACAAACGAAGTGTAGTCCTCTGATGCAATGGCAGTGCAGCTGGGCCAGAAGTGGTTGCTGAGATTTTCATGTTTTGAAGGAAACGGGAGATAGTTAGCCCTGTCGTGAATCAGGGAGGTTGTAATGATGGGAAGGGCCTCTTAATACAACTGGGAATTCCACAACGGCATGAAAAAGTCCCATGAGGGACTGGTACCTGCAGCCTTCTGGTCGCAAGCCTAGTTTCATAAATGTACACTGTAACCTACTTTGTGTCTCTTCAGTACCCAACGGTACTGTATAGCCTACTGCCCAAAAGCAAATGAGAACAAAACATCTTCAGGCAATGGAAGCCAGAAGCATTGATTAGTTCACAGCTACTCTTATTACCTGACCCTTGTCTGTTTGAAATAGGCTGCAGCTTACCATCGAGAATTAAACATTAAACATGAGAGCACACATTAATTGGCAGTAAATCTGTGGAATAACTCTTCTGTCAATCCAAAGGTCTGTCACTAATCCTGTCAAATGAGGGCGTGTGGATAAATACTGTCCCATCTCATGTCCAACACAGCCAATTAGGCCACTGATAGAGCACACCCCCAGCAGCAGTAATCGTAAAATGACTTGCAGATGAGGATGGTAATAAGGAAGCTGTATAACCATACCCAGCTCTGTTCTAGCTGCACGGATATCCAAAGCACTATAAATAATTATGTGCTAGTTCAGTTATTCAAAGTTGGGCTGAAAAAAAAAACAAACAGTACCAGACAAAATAAAATCTACTGTATGATGAACATATTTGAAACACAAATCATGCTGAATTGAATTTATTTAATTAAAATAGTGAGCTTTGTAAAGTTGGATACAAGTAAAGTATACATTGGAAAAAATAGTATCTATTTCACTATGATAATGATAAAAATCATATTTGTGAATGCAATTTTTTGAAAGAATGAATTGATTATACATTTTATTGATTATGTGCTTTTCATACACCCATAGCATTGGATGCAGACAATTGTTCAAGCATATAATGTAGTCATTTTTACAATTATTATGTGGAACACAGCTGAATTGCTGATTATTTCCACTTTAAATGATTGCCATTTGAATTTTTGATGTGACACAAAGTTTGAATGACCACATTCTCTTCAGATGGTGAGATGAGAACACAATGCCAAGTTACATGAAATAATGTAGGAAACAATTGGTTTGATATAGAGCTTGTTTCATTTGTGTGAGCTAAGATAGCTAATATTGTTTCTCGTAACTTGGTCTCATTTTGATATCAATACTTTTAACAGCAGGCCTAGATTTCGCTGGGCATTTTTGTATGTTGAAAAATGCTTTTGTCCAGAATATATATAATGTGAAAAAAGCTGTGATAGATTGCCTGCTGCACAGCACTGAATGCTAAATAGGCCGACACTGATGAGAGGACGGGAGTGTATTTTGTGGATTCCTCTCATTGCGAGCGTTATTTGCTCACATGCTCTCCTTCAAACCTCACTATTTCCACTTCTTGCTGAGAAAATAATTGGCTTCCCTGCAAGACATGAAATTAATTTAGGGGTCTGTGACTAGATTAAATCTTCATAAACTTATGCTGGAACTTAGTAATAAGCTAGCTGCGTGTTCCTTTTTTTACACAGCTTTTCCCCCCGTAAATTCAGTCATTGACTTTGGGCATTGTGTAAAAATGTCATTGCTGTTTAAACGTCATACAAAGTTTGGCACAGTACACTGCACATAGATTGACACTTGGACTCTGTGTATAGCAGTGAATTTAAAGAATAGGATAGAATCAGGGCTTGACATTAACACCCACCACCCACCAATTGCAGGTAAAATTTGGCAGTGGTGTGTAACTCCATCCCTCTTACCAGCTTCTTTGGTGGGTGTTGTTTTGGTAGCATTTTATATGAAAAATATTTTGTTTTTATAAAGGAGGAGGAGATACTACATGATACTACAACTCCCATAGCAGTGGTTACACATTGTGTGCTCATCCTATTGGCCCATCCAGTTTGTTCTCTCATGTCTTGCCTCATCAGTCGAGCTGGGAGTACAATAAGAAGAACTTGGCCAAAATCAAACCATTGCCAAACATGGCACCGTATACGGCCTGGGTATACTCATTGAGGCTTTAAACTTTCTGTCTAGTGACACTCCACGCTTGTGTAGAACACAGATTCAGATTCTGCAGATGTGATCGGAAAACATGGAATTGACAATGACCACAGCAAACGAAGAGAACAAGAATAGCTTGGTAAAGGAGCATACACTTTGACAAAAGGCCATCCTTGTTTAACACTGAAAAAAAAGAAAAGAAGAAAGTAGGCTTGTCACAGTGTTCAGGTTTATCCCTGTGGCACGCATGAGCCTACACAAGTGTAGTAATTTTCTCACTGCCAATGGCATTTTGCAATTGCAATTTAAAATTAAAATAAAAGTTAATAAATTTGCAAAAATATAATTTATAAAAATATAAATTTATTAATTCTCCACCAATGGAAAATCAAAACCCCACACTGTTGCTAATTCACATTTATCCACTAACATGTATAATTTCAAACTGTCGAAAATGTCAGGTTGACCAGATGTGAATGTTATTTTTATATACCAATCGCAGAGACACAATGCTCTGTGGTGAGTGTGTTAAATCTAGCTGTGAACCACTGCACTCTTTCCCTTGCTAAAATACCCAAGGAGACAAAAACATGTACATCAGTTCAAGAAAAGAAACATTTCTGACCTACACTGTGAGTTGCCCTGTGTCTTAGTAATCCGCATCTGTCCTCCATCACTAATTGGTTGTGAATTGAAAAGCTGTTTAAAGGTGAAAGATAGGTCACTCCTGTCCTGCCTTTGCATGTTGAAGCTCTGTCATTTGTGACTGTTCACAGCCATTGATGGATGTATCAATGCGTCATGAGACACTGCATCATCTATAACTGATCCAGGCCCTATTTGATTGGTTGAAAAGGCGAAAGGGTAATCTGGCCCTCTGATTGACTTTCAGGTCTCAGACTGATGGGAAATATAGACACGTTTTGAAGAAAAACTACAGGGAGCATCTTAACCAGAGCAGGTCAGTGCAGACATTGCATGCAAACTTAATCTTATTAGAAAATCAGTATGTGTGAGGTATATGTGTGGCACACACACACTCATCTTTTATGGCATCCAAGGATAAAGTGCAGATGAGCGATGACCCCTTCTTCCTTAAGTTGTGCTGCGTGCGCTTTGAGAACACAATCAAAATCAAATGGCCGGAGCAGCAGCAGCAGCGAAAGCAGCACACAGTGAAGCCTCAGCATCGCGCTCAGACAACGGTCACCTTCAGGGCGGCAGCTCCGTTCAATTTCCCATCAAAGACGGGGATAATAAAAGGGCGCTTTAATTTGCCGGCCCGCGCGAGCGTCTGTACCTGCTCCTGATGGAGGCGCGCGGAGCCAGCTTCAAAGTGTGACTCCGCCACTTTGATGTGAGCCAGGCGGAGGAGATTGAAAACTGTGTCATTGTAATTACGGCCCTTTCAAGGCTCCGGCACCACATCTGGCCGCCGAGATGAAGGCCGGCCTACGAGCGCTTAGAGCCAGCGCCGCTCGGCTTTAAAGGGACACCGAGGCTTCTTGTTCCACTGTTTTCCTGCCAAATATCTCTTGACTGCCCTTCACGCCCACATCCAAACCCCCACCCCCGGCCCAGCCGCACCCAACTGTTGGGATTCATTCTCTTCCTCAACTGCTTCACAGCTGGGTGGCCATCTAGGTTGACTGCACAGAGTCTGCTGGTCTGAGATCAGTTAGCATGTCCTGTTTTTTCCTTCTACGGAACACACGGGACACTCACAGACAAGGTTATTAGTGGAGCATAGTAAGGTAAGGAGGAAGCTGAGGCAGGAAGTGGGGACATTGGGGGAGGTAGGTGCTTGCAGGGAAATCCTGCTGAAGCTTTTCGTTTGGTTACAACAAAATGTTGATATTCCACTGACAGCAAACAAATACTAGATTAGGGTATGTGTAGTTGTGTCAGTGCAATGGCAAAAACTTAAATTTTTTAAAGAAAAAATTGAAAATATAAAGTTGCTTGCTGTGACTGATAAAGCAGTTTTGTGAAGTATTATTTGAAAATTAATGATTGAAAGCAGGAAGTAACACCTTGACTTCCTTTGTGTCCCCCTTTTGTGGGGGAAAGGCTTATCTGTAACTCCTGCTTGCTTTGTTGTATTTTCTGACTCGAATGTGTTTGTTCTATGATTCCTTGACTCCTGAAATATCAAGAGACTAGACTTTATTTTTGTATTCAATTCATTTTTTAATGAGTTATATGAAATAAATGAGAATCAGACAAGCAGAGAATGCAAGAAACATAATCTCATTTCAACGGAAACTTGGTTTATTTATTTATTTATTTTGGTTCAACTTGACAGAGTTGCTATGCTTGGAAAAATTTTCAGTATTCAGTCAGCTTCAACAGATTATTCATGGGCTAAACGCAGCTCATTTGTTTGCTTTATGAAACACTGAACATTTTAATTAGATTCCTTTGTACTCCTCATCTTGATCCCAATGATATATAATCAATGTGGTTATTAATTTTTTTTAAAATTATTATTCAAACTATGAATATTCTCTATTAGCTTTTTAAACCTTTCCTGAGAGCCTGGCCAACTTTTTTGTGCAATCCCAGGGGACCAGAGATTGCCATTCTCTGTAAAACCCTGGTGGTTACTGGAGGTACTGCAGTTTAGTAAGCCTCTGATGCCAAAAAGCACACTTCCATTGAAGTCTATTCAAACTCACCCTGGCCAAAATAAATTATTTTGAACATTACTTTTAAGCTCTAAAATTTCTTCACATTGAACTAATTACTCTCCAGGCACAGCATTTATTCCTGAGTCCTGCAGGAGAAGCTATAAGATTTATTTCATTCAAATTTGGTCCACATGGTTTTCCGTCACACTGTGCACAATTGCTTACTCAGGCACACCCGCGCATGAACAAGTATGAGGCTGTGATTGACTCATCGATGCTGAAAAGTGTTGAACTGAGAGTTTCCAGCACAAAACTGCTGTATCGATTACGTAGAGTATTAAACCTTAATGTAGGATTATATGAATCCACTGCCATTATTGTTTTGATTATGTTGTTATTTTGATATTATCACTATTAATATTACTAATAATAATGTTACCAGCCATAACTTTCTTGTACACATTTTTCATGGTGATGAATCGTGACAAATAAATAAATGTTTAGTAAAAAAAAAAAATACATTTTTTCATCTTCAAATAGTAAAAACGTTTAAAGAACAGGTTTCAGGCAGATATTCTTTAGAAAGGAGATGTTCCTACATGAGTGTCTGGCATCAATATTAAGCTTAAAACTGTACTTGAACTTCATTTCCATTCAACAACTTCGAATAAATTAATATAATGAGCATAAGTGTGCGGCTAATGTTTGATGTTTTAACTTGACAGACCATTGTAACCACTTCATTCATATCAATGCAAATCTAGCAAGAGAGAACTCGGGGAATAAGCTACTGCATCAAACTTGGCCAGCCGCTAATAATTAATATCGTAATGCCAATATCCACAGTAACACTTACTCATGTAATTAACGTAATGTTAGGCTTCACAGTTGGGATACAGATAGCTTTGCTAACTTGATGCTGAAAATAATGTTTTGATATAGCTAGCGACGAGACCATGAACTGAAACAATATTGTCTCCTGAAAATGCGTTCTGGACTGATGGCTTGGGGAAATTGAGATGCCCACTCATCTTTTGCGCTCATGTAGGAAGGCGAAGGGAGGAGGGAGGTGACTAGCCGAGGGTGAGAGCTGCGTTGCTTTGCTGAAATGGCGGCGTAAAGCACACGGCGATCTTTTTTGTTTGTTATCAGTAAATAAATATTCTGGCTTCACTCTGAAACTGTGGTGGGACAAATTGGTAGTGCTGCCACCGTTTAGTTCATTAATTGGAAACACTGGTATACATTCTGTTTATCAGTGAGTGATGGTCCCCTTATTCACTGATTGCTGAAATGATTGATTGACTGAATAAATATTAAATGGATCAATTGAGTGATTTTACCCACTAGGTATTTTTTACCTTACTGCCTAATTTTTCATCTCTCCGATTTTTCTGTAGCATGTCTTTGTGACCCTATTTCTATTAGAAAGTGCTATGCAAACAAAATTAATTTTAATTGAATCATATACAGGCTATAGTGACAGTCTGTGCAGAATACACTTACAACACAATAGCAACTCTGGTATTGTTATGCCAGAGGGACCTTGCTTTGGCTCAATTGGAAGGAAATCAGTTTTCCACATCAGTCTGAAGTTAGTATTAGCACAAGCAAGAATGATAATCAAATGTAAGGGTAAAGTTAGACATCCGTATTTTTAGTCACATTAAATGTCAGCTATCATTTTGTTTATTAGGAGATGGGAAAGAACCTGAAGAACTAACAAGAACAGAAGGAGGATAATGGAAGGAAACAAAGAATAAGAAAAAATTGTGTTATGTTTTAGCAAAAATATTTAAAATGATATAGATGATGGACAGAATTAAGATGTTTACTTGAAGAGGAACATGATTACAGATTTGCTTAGATTGGTCACACTTGATTGGAGCTTCCCAGGAAACTCTGATGGGCAAGAACAACAGAAACCAACTTCCTTGTTCTCAGATGTGCCAAACCCTTTTCCTTACTACCGTACTACTCCATACAATGATGAATAGCATCAACAATACAAAAAAAAAATATATATATAGCAAATACACTGAAAAAAACATTTCTTGTACTAGTTTTGATGTTATTCCAGAAGCGGCATTACACCCAGCAGGTTTGTTCAGCATTGTTTTGTTTTTTTCCAGTAGACAACCCATTTTCTGGCTGTCTGTCAACAGTTTACATGTGTACTTGCTTTTGGGTTTTTAGTAAGGGCACATGCATTTTCTTTCCATATACAATCTTATTTGATGAGGAGCCAAGAACAGCCATGGCAGACATGGCTTGAATGAGGTGCAAGACACTCAGGGTACTGAGTGATGGGCGGAGTAGGACAAAGGGGGTTATCCAGGGCCGGCCCGACCCAATAAACAAAGTAAACATTCGAGGGGGCCCCCGCGATTGGTTCGGGGCCCCCTCCCTCCAAGATATATATAAATATATATATTTTTAATAAATAATTGTGTTCCCTAAGACAATGGCTTTTTTATTAATCTAAATATATTTCTATTGGTGCCAAATCTTGCTGGCTGGGGCTTGGAGGGTGGTTTTCAACCAAAAAACGAGGGCCCGATATAGACTTTTTGTTTAGGGCCCCCAAAAACCTTGGGCCGGCCCTGGGGTTATCACAGAGCACCACGAGTCAGTAACACTGCAAACACAAACCCTATAGGAGCAGGTGAGAGCAGATGGGTGGCACCACTTCGGCCACTGGGACTCATTGCAAGCAATGGCGGACCGGGAGAGAAAGAATAGGTGACGGAAACAAAGTAAACTGATGTGGCAGTGGAGCAGGTGAGAGGAATTAGGGGACTGAGCTAAGCCAACAAAAAAAAAAATCACAAACAGGAAGAATGGAACAGCTATCGGCACAGGTGTGAGGAACTGGGCAGGGAAGCTAGGTCAAGACACAGGGGGGAAACACACACAGGTATGTATAATGGAACAGGGGAAAGGCTAGGTGAGTGAGATTAGGAGACAAAGGTAGACTGAGCTGCCAAAAAAAACAAAAAACAAGGCAGTCTAGTGGAGCAGGAAGCAGAGCAGGTGGGCGAGATTCGGCGACAGACCCCTGCCAAAACAGAATTAAAAAAATCTGGGGATAATAATAGAATGTGTGAGAGACTGAAGGCTGAGGAGCCTGGCCCAGCCACAGAGAACAGAAACAGCAGTGGGAAGAAAGGTGCTGAGTCAAGCACTGGAGAGAGAAACAAAACCGATAAAAAAAGAAAGAGAGAGAAAATGAAGAGACAGGCTCTTGAAACTGCTTGATTTTACAAAACTTGTTTTGCTTCGCCCCCAACAAAAAAACAAAAAAACACAGCGAGCCGTCATCCGCAGAAGGCTGTATTAGTGCAAACACTGGCTGCCTTTCACACGGCCAGCACTTTTAGAATCAGCGAGGCTATGGCAAGGGTGAGCTGAGGACAACGATTCCCGTGCGGAAACTCACACCATCAGAGGCTCAACTTTTTCAGTTCAGTTCTGTCGTTACCCTGCGTAGTGACCACAGTGGATGGCGGGGGAAGGTTCTACATCAGCCTGCGGAAAATGATGGAGCACCAGGTACCAGCTGTCTGACTGTTACCAAGGTGAAACGCTGAATAAAATGTCCCATTTTCAGCAGAAATGCTGTTAAAGCACTCCTAGAGCTGTTTCCTGTAAAATATTAATACCTTCCCTTACTTTTTTTTTTTTTTACATGTGCTTATCTCCTTTTTTATTACTTTTCTTTTTTTTGCAAATTTGGAACAGTATCATGTGTTTGTTCAGGCTTGTCCCACTGCCACAGCACCAATTAACTGTTCTGAAAGCAAGCAATATCGATTTAACTTTTTTTTTTTTTAATTCATTTTTATACATTATTGGTATCAGCATTCATTGCTATGCTAATGAGGTTCTGTTATGTAATAGATAAACCTAATGATATGTCTGCTTAACCTTGCTTAACCGTGCTTCTTAACTGCTTAACATTGAAAACTAGATGTTACATTTGATCCCAGTCAGTCAATTTGTTTGCGCATCAAAAAAACTTGCCAAAATTGCCCTTTTCCACCTCAGAAACATTGCTAAGACTTGGCCAGTCCTAACAATGCCCGATGCTGAAACACTTATTCATGCCTTTGTTTCCTCCAGGCTCGATTACAGTAATGTCTTCTTCCCTGGCCTCCCATCTGCTACTACTCAAAGACTTCAGCTTGTGTAAAATGCTGCCTCCAGAATTCTGAACAAAACTAAAAACCCTGTACTAGCATCCATACAGTGGCTCTCAATTCAGGCCAGATCTGATTTAGAGGTTCCTTTGCTCCTATTTAAAATACTGCACGGGTTGCATCTACTTGTCATAACTCATTGTGCCTCATATACCATCTTGGGCTTTGAGATAACAGAATGCTGGCCTCTTAGAATAAAACCACAGGAAACAGAGCTTTTACATGCTGTGCCCCTTTCTGTACCAAATGAAATTAAGGAAGTAAATTCTTAGGATACATTTTAAGTCAAAACTTATAACATATGTATTCTGCTTAGCGTTGCCCTTAACCCTGTGCCCCTCCCCCCTTCCTCTTTACCTGCATGTATGAATATATGGGACATAAACCTACAATTTGTTTGTTGCTCCGATGTTTTTCCTTTGTTACCCACTTCTACCCACTCCCTGATGTAACCATGTAAAGCCCACTTATATGCAAAGGGGCTATATAAATACAATAAAAAACTTGAATGAAACTAGGTTAATCTCTATGGAAAACTGTGCTAGTGTGCAGTGCCTTTGGAAAGTATTCAGACCCCTTCACTTTTTTCACATTTCTTTTTACGTTACAGCCTTATTCTAAAATTGATTAAATTCATTTTTATTCTCATCATTCTACAGACAGAACCCCATAATGACAAAGCAAAATAGGTTTTTAGAAATTTTTTGCAAATTTATTAAAAATAAAAACCTAAATATCATATAATCCGTAATAAATTCAATTCCAAAATGGTGATATGATATACGATACACCTTAAATAAGTGAGGTACCATTTAATTTAGACTGTTTTCTCCCCTGTGCTAGTTTAGCAGCATCACATGAAGATTTAACAAAACGGAATTGTGAATTAGCCCTAGAATTTGAAACAGGTTTACTCATCTGCCACTTGGTTTTACTTGCCCTGAGAAACTAGGCAAGTGTTAAATCTTGCTACTTTAAGATGAGACTCTGGGAAAATGGCTTAGTTTTGTTATAACAATGAATCAAGTTAATTTCCCGTAAAAGATTTACAAATACTTCTAAAAATGAACTATACTCCATAATCATTCTCTTCACTTTGGTTGTGCACATTGGGTGTGTTTCAGCTGATCAACTCTAAGGCCATCATAGAGTGTAATACACCACCCACATTATTACCGACATGGAGAAGCACATAATGTCCATACTATGATATAGAAAGATCTGGCTTGAACCAAATATTTAATAATTAGAAAAGATTTAAGCCTATTTTTGGAAGAAAAGAAAAAAAGAGGAGATAATGAGTGAAAACATAGTCAATAACTTCCAGAGTCTAAGGGCTTTGTGAAGTGCTGCTGGAAATACATGCACATATAACACTGAGATAGAGGCCACTTGCCATCTTGGTTCTTTCCCCCTGAAGCAAAATGGTACTCACAGCTGTTTCTGTAATAAGACACTTGGACACTAAATTTGACCCCTTGGAAGACAATTAATCATTGGCTGTGGTCCCAGAAAGTCACAGTATAATCTTTGCATATTATTATTTTTTGTGGAACCTTTTTGTGTTTCAAAATTGAAAATATCAGTGACAACTCAGCTGTCAACCTGCTACCAATTTAGAGAATTTGAAATGCCAGCTTCAAAGTTTTATGAAACACAGTTTATTTAAAACTACTGTATTGCTGGGCTGTCGAAATGCCAATGGCATTAAAAAAGAAACGTATGAAATTCTGGTGGTATAACCTTTATGGAATATAATGCAGTGCCAGACAAGTGTGTTTGCTTCATGGCAATGAATGCATGCAATGCATAGTGGGACATGAGGTCATTTTGAATCATGTAGATTTGTTATAGGAGCTACAACAGTAAGGATGCATACACCCAAACTGGTGTTTTGTGATTTTCCTAGAAAACAAAAAAAAAAACTTCTAAAAGCTCCTATTACACAACCTTGGGTTAATTATACATTGCATGGGCCCTGTAGTAGTTTATTGTTCATATAGTACAAGACAGCAAATCCACATTTCTGGATGCGTAGTATTGTTTGGCATAGTTCAAATTGAAACAGTCGAATTGTACAGCCACATCAAGTGCTGCAAGCGCAGATTTTGGCGCATTTTCACCGGTTTGGGTTGGACGATCGTTCTCCCGCTCTGCTCAGCTAACTACCATCAGTTATGGACTCACATAGGGATGGCGGAGGCCTGCAGAGGTTCAGAACTGCCAAGCTGTGTAATTACCCCAGAATTATTCATGTGGTAACAGCGGGAGCAGTGTGGTAAGCCCTAATTGGTCAAAATGACATATTGTTTATTTTTATGCTTTATAACAAACAAACAAACAAACAACACAAAACTTATTAGCTGACTGGTGATTAAGCCCTGTCAAGAAACCAGAAAAAATGTTGGCATATGATGTCATTTTCAATAAGGAATATTGATATTACTCTAAGAGTCGAAGTATGCTCTCACACAGTTATTGCACATGTATCGCACAGTTGAACCCACCGCATCTGTTTATTTATTGTAGCAATTGATTGTTCTGACTCCTCAGCCAGTTCAAATGGCAGAATCAGGAAACAGTTGCTAGAAAAACATCCATTGCTATCACTTGTACAATACGGCCTTCTGTTTTCTATTCCCCGCAAACGGTGTTGTTTGCTTTGCCGCTTTCACTGTGGTTCACTTTCGGCAGCCTCACTATATAAAGGTATCCAAACATTCTTTCTTTCCTTCTGGTTCTGGCACTCTCTGAGGGCCGAAGAGGCAAGTCTTCATTAGATCACAAGCCGTCAAAGTCCTTATCTGAGTTTATCTTTGCACACGCGGCTGTCATGTCCTGGGTCCGCGGTGATAGCGATGATACACTCTACAGTGGCTTTAAATCAGCTCTGCTGCCGCCAGTCTCCACTGCACTGAAAAGCTCACCACTGATTTACTGCACGGCACCCTGGGAAGAAGTATTACCCATCGATCGATCCTGCAGAGTGGCACATTCCCCCCCTCCCCTCCTTCCCCCCTCCCTTCCCCTGAAGCAAAAACAAAAGTTTAGTGCTCGGGACTTCAGGCAGCACAAATAAATTGTTTACAATTTAATATTGCTTTTGCTTACAATTCAATATTGCTTTTATTTGAGTTTTACTTAATGGCTTCATAAATTCGATTTCCTCCAACAAAAATGAATAAATATGCATTTTGGATAAATGTTTGTAGACTTATTTATTTTTACTTTTTCTCATCACTGCGCAATCCATGAATTTGGGAGGGTGTAGACAAGCGTGCGCAGTACTCTGCAGTCCACCAGTTGAGTTGGTGCATGCACTGCGTCAGGGAAGTATACTTCATGCACAGCTTGTGCTGCCAGACTGGAGGTTGCCTGAATGACTGGCGAGGGGAGGGTCACAGGGGCACAGTAATCCTACTGGCTAAATTCTTCCCACCACTGACATTGCAGCCAATTAAGCTCCACTCTGCAGGGCTGCTGGCTACAATCAGCATTGGCAACTGCCTACTTTCCATTTGAATTTGTTTTGACAGGGTCTCTTCTTTTTGAAATGGTGGATGAGGGTGATATTGTTCCAGATACATATTCCAGATATTGTTTGCACTGTACTCAGAATTTATGACAGTCAGCATAACTGTTGTAGTTCTGAGTGAGCAATGGGTGCATATGCACGATATGGGAACACACAGTATGTCCATATTGGCCAATGTTGATGCCATTACCTTCTTGTTTATAGTGCAAATGCACACTGCAAACACAAAGCTTCCACATACATGGAAGTAGATGAGCACAGGTGTCGACTAAGGAAGGAATAATGCAGGATTGTTATATTTTGCCTGATTTTTAAGCAGACAACATGACTCTAGAGTGCTACTGCGTTCCTCTGCAGCTTTGCTTGTGGGTTTGACTGCTAAAATGTTACATTGAAAATAAATAATAAAAGAGCTTCAGATGACTGTAATGAGGCTATTTTTGGTGTAAGACATTTCACTTAACAGCATCTGTGGGACATCACATTTATGCATCATCATATCAGCTATTCATATCAACCACGATCTGAGCCTCTAGCCAATACAGATAAGTATATTTTAGGGTATTACAATGCCAATATAGCCCCTTATATTACCATCCATCCTTCGCAAAAGGCAGTTAAATAGCTGGCAAGTTTACAAATTCTATACTGCATTTGGAAAGCATTTATAATCCCAGAGCCCGTATCCAGTTTTTTCGAATGGCTTTTTAAACAAACTGGTACCTGGCACTGATGACTGTACAGGTAACAGTCATAGGAGATAGTTTGTATGTGCATGTACTACACAGGCTGAGTTGGGAAATGAATCTTTTCACCTTTTGACATGAGTCATCGCTCACATGCTTTTGTTTTCAAACTATAGGCACACACACTGTACACTGTAATATTCATATGCAACTATAACAGACAGTGTTTATTAGAACAGGCTTTCCACACTATCACAAAAAATAAAAATAGGCCTGTGTCTGTATTCTGATTTCAAAATGATGCATACACCTTCCATTAGTTTTTACATTAGCCTGGTGTACTTAAGACTGATTGCACTGTAAATGGCAGTCAGTTTGCACAGTAGTGATAGTGTGGGGGACACTGTATCTGTAGCTCTCTAATGGTGTCTCAGAAATGGCTGAAACAGATATGCCCACAATACAGGCCACTCTAGTGGTAGTGTGGGGCTACTGTTGGGGGTTGATGACTCTTAAATGAGTGATTTGACATAAATGGCAAAACAAAAAACAAAAAAAAAAACAACACAGATCAGCATTTACCAAGGCCATGCCGATGATGCCGATCCAAGCTTCACTTAAGGAATGTCAGGCCTTGAAGCGTAATGGGAATGGGCGTGCGGGCGTAAAATCCATACTGCCTCGAATCTTGATGGTCTAAATTGAATTTCCTCTAAATCTTGGCTTAATGCTTAGCCTAGCAAACTCTATTTCATGCTCTGCCGGTCCCTGAGGGTGTTTTTCTGTAATTCGGTAGGGTATATCTTAAACATAAATGGTGTAAGTACAGTAAGTGCTGTGGCAAATAGGGGCTGAGATAATGGGACTTATCTGGTTATACCATCGCTCCTCGCTGCTCCAAGTTCTAATGGCGCAGACAATATACTGCAGGACAATAAAGACAGTGTCAATTTCGTCAAGACGTAAGCCTCCCTGATCCCCAATCATTACCTTGACTGATAACTTCATTACAAATCCAGATTAGGTTCCAGGCAATCCTTTAAAAAGTGTAAACCGCTATTATCCTATTATTAGTGTTTGCTGCCTGGGGTTCGGTGAATGGTTTAGCAGTGGACTGAAGAATGGTTGTGGAGAAACAGCCAGCCTTCGATTTTTTTTTTCAATTCAGCCATTGTTTTTGGAGGCATCTGTTTTGTTTTCCTCACACAAAAGGAAAATGCAGAATTGTACTCCATTTTTTAAATCAACAGTCTTTACACACACTATAATTGTCCAATGAATCTATTGATGAGCATTTGCTTTGGGGATATCTGTCCACAGGTCCCTTTGAGGTCTGGTTGGTAAACAGCTATTAATGCTTTAAATGAGCATCTTGTCCTTCACAAAGGGGATATTTGGTTACCATTTTGTTATTAGACATCAGCAAAATCATTCATGCAGTGGAAGAATCTCAATGAAATACCCAAGACCATTCTCAGTGGGAATAAATGGAGCAAATGTTCAATAATGCAGGTTCAAGTACATTATTGAACATATACCAATTAGAATTCTCAAGGCACACTTTAGAGGCTCTGGCAGTTCTCTGCTTGAGTGGTTCTCAATAAGAGGAAAGCAAATGAATTACTTTTGTGAAATATTATACTATTTAACTGCACTTGGCAGGTTTTGCATAATGATTAGAGATCCAGAAAATGTTTAGGCAGCCTTTACTAAATATACAACTCTGCAGACAGTTTCATACCCTGCCTAACCAAGTGTGAAATAGCTTTGGCTAAGTGAGGTGGCTGACCATTAATACTGATAAAAGAGCTGATGCTCTCAAGGTGCAGTGGAAACTCACAGTAAGAACCTGGTGGATCTTGGAATGCGAAAACATGAATGTTTGCACACACGCATGCATGCACAATCGTACATATATTCATATGCACACTTACAAGTATGCACATAAAATATGTACACATCTCTGTCTGTCACACCAGCACGTACACATGCATGCACACATGCACACACATACCATAGGTACTCACATGCTAACACAAACATGCATTTACACAAGAAACACACAGATTGTTTACACATTCTATTTATCTCACTTTCCTCTTTCACTCACACACACATGCACACACACACCTGCAAGTCCTGCTTTCTAAAATACACTTCAAAGCTCTGCAGTTCCAGGTAGGATGTGTCTGTTGGGGTCTTCAGTTCTATACCATTATAACCACACTGTTGCAGAGGAGTCAGTCCCATTGGTCCACTCTGGAGGCACAGCGAGGGTAATTACGACTCCTGCAAATGTGTTGAATGGCTGCACCAGACACCTGCGCACAAAGAGAATCTCAGAGAAGAAAAGTTTACAAGCTATTCATCTTTCACTTTGAAGTTTCCAAAACTTACTTTGAAGCAGCAGCACTGAATTTCCCAATTCAGTATAAACAAAGAAGCTTAAAGCAAGATCAGCTCTGGCCTTTAAATGCAATATGTCAACAGATAATGGTTTTCTGTTGTTTTTTGTGTTTTTTTTTAGTCATTCCTATTGTAATAAATGTGAAAGGCACATATTCATATGTATCATAAAACAATGGTGACTTTAATGTTAAATTCTTTAATGTTTAGAGGCTTTAATGTTTCATGAGGGGAATATGGTCTACTGTGTGGTTGCATTTCCCTTGGCCTCTGCATAGTCTTTGTGCAGAGCATTCAGGAGGATTGTTCGCAACATGAGTCTGGCTGTGAAAGCCATTGTGGGCAGTGTCTTTCATAGAAACTCTATGGTGGCACTTTGAGCAGTGTCACAATCTGTGTCTGTTGACAACGTGACTCTAGAATGCTGTTTGTGATGACCCTGACAACCCCGAAAGGTCTTACATTTCAAATGATGTACCCAGTGACTCTTAAAATGTATCTTCAAAATACATTTCTCATCTTTAATTCCTGTTATATCACAATGGCTTGGTTGTAGAAATACACTTTATAAATTCATTGTATAAGAAATCATAGTTTATGAAAATCAGTCATATTTTGCATATATTTTTAATGGAAGCTCATAAGTACATTTTGTTGCATGAGGACTGGTGACGTTCTTTTCTTTCTTGAAACATGATTGGAGCTTTAGAGTCTTGAGATTTTTTGAAGAAAGCCAAGTAAAATATTTTGTTGGGCACATCAAGCACGTAGTCAATGACTGACAGTGCAGACGTGGGAATTTCTGCCAAACACTTTCCCTGGGTTTCTTGTTCCCATAGAAACAAGTTGGCTGCCCTTTAAGCCACATCAGAGCTGTCTAGTTATGAATCTCAACACAAGCTTGTTTGCAGCTTGGAAAACTGAACAGAGACAGTGCCGACCAGGTGCTTATTCACTTAGGTGAAAGTTAAAATAGACTTTCTTGGCCCTCACAATATCCGGTGGTGACTTCACCATCCTATACGGTGACTGAGTTTGTTAGCCTCACCCTCCACTCTGTCTGTCAACAATAACAGCCTTGCACAAATCTCTGTCATATTAGCAGTCAGAGGGCACAGCCAAACCTCACCATCTGGAATGACTGACAAATGGGAAAGATATCACAGGAAAGACAGGAGGTCTAGACTACTGGGAATGATGTCAGTGACATCTACAGTGGGACAATTGTGGAGACACATTTTCTCATTTCGTTGACTAAATTCTACTTTCAGCTGGCAGAACTGAGTTAAAGTTGGCGACAATTACTCACTTATTTGGTAATTACTCAAATAGGACTTTACTTAAGACAGCTGTCCTGAGGAGGGGGGTTGGAGGTTAGGGTGTGTTAGAGGGCAAGAATCTTTCTCATCATGGACAGGAGCAGCCACATTAAGGGCTCTTTGAAAATATACTGTAGGTTGTCACCTTTTCTGTTTATGGTTTTAGACTTGGTGACAACTCCTGCATCTAAGAGCATTGCCAGCACTGTTTGCTTCACTAAATATCTTCAAGAGAGAGAAGATACAGAGGAAATAGGTGCTCTCATCTATTTTAGATCATTTACAAAGAAACATATTGCTTAATCTCCGACTAATTAACTTCACGTGTTGAACTGAGCCTCTGATGAAAAATGATCTGAATTGTATAATTAAATTGTGAAGTAAACATAAAAAAACTCATGAATTGGTGATATTTTGAACTTTCTTTATCATATTTTTGATCATATTCCTGATAGCTTACCAAACTAGCTTAGCAAGGAAGTTGTTTCATCCCCATTCATTCTGACCACAATGTTTTTTTTTTTTCTAGCCTCAGGCAATGAATCTTTAACACCTTGGACAGGGCAGTAATAACAGTGTCCCACATGAGATTTTCAACCTGCGACCTTGTTGCTACACTTACAGATACCCAACTCTGCAGCCCACATCATTTTTTGAATACTTTACTGGTCGTGAAAGGACTTCATAAGAGCACTCTATGGTGAATACATTTTTTTTCTTAGCAACTACAGCTTGCTAACTCTCTGCACACCAAGAGGCAAAAATATTTAATCTCATAAAAATGCTGGTGGTAGTGATGTTGATGTGTGTCTGTGTTGAATAATACTGGGGAGCAGTATATGTGTGTTTGTGTGTGTGTGTGTATGTGGTGGTTGTAACACTGCTCTTGACCCTACAGTAGCCCTTAGTGTGCCCACAAATTGTAGCTTTGAATCACCTTTATGTTTTCACAGTGCTTAATTGTTCATTGTTCAAAGCAATTTATTTATTGCTCATCTGGGACACCCGTAGGATGAATGATTATCTCATTAGTGGGCCATTCACTTGATAAATAAAATGAGCATTTTACATCTTGCGCAAAAAGCCATTACTTATATGATTATATTATTATAGCTATGATGATTATCATCCCTTAAATGAAAATTGCAATCATCATGAAATAATGAGAGAACTACACTAATAGCTAGGAATGAAAAAGCTTAGGTTCCATCCGCCATTTTGTGTGAACGGCTGGGGAATGTAGGCAGTGCCTAGTGTAGTGATGAGACTGCTGGCGTTTTGTGGGTTTAAATGGCTACTGGGACTCTGGTCCCAAACCAATTGAACACATTGCTTAACCTCGGTAGTGTCAGTAAAGCCCTTATTGCAAAAAATGAGGTAACATGGAAGAAGCAAGATTATAGGAACTGTAAATTGCCACTGATGATGACATCTTTAGCAAATAAATAATGTGATGTGATAAAACATGATATTATCTAATGTAATTGTCTGAGCGTAGTAAAAACCACAACAACAAACGTCATCACACCTTTGGCATCATCGCTTCTGGTGATTAACTATCCAGTGAACAGAAAGTCTGTGTATGTTATTTTCTTTCATCGCCCTACCCCGCTTGCAGCAGCTGAAATTTATTATCTCTGTATTCATGGACAAAGCACATTCAGGCCATTCTCCTGAACCATACAATCACTCTAAGCTTCACCAACCTTTTGATATTATGTATTTATTTATTTATTTGTTTGTTTGTTTGTTTGTTTATGGAAAATTAGTATCTTCTCGTTTTGTTCCTAACTGCCTACAATTCCCAGAATGCAAAAAGGTTTAAACCCAGTTCTCTAACCATTACAGTATGCCACACCGCCTCCCTAAATGGATATGAATGTGAATTATACATGGTAAAACACAAACCACTTGAGCATATGTAAAATCTATTATTCCTATTGCTTAGTTAAGCATTTGTAGCATGTATGCAAGTGCTTAAGCGATCAAGCACAACGTTTGAATGAAATGAACGGCAACACAACTTGCTAATGTAATTTACGCAAAGAGAAAATCGGAGCAATTCATCCATTATACGAGGGCCATCAATCATGATCCAGCCATCTGAAAATGGCTTTTGAAATTTTAATGTAAAATGACATAATGCTAATACAAATAATGATGTAGTCATAGCACAGATTAAGATATTGTGGAAATGCTCTGTTCACAACATTGACTGTCGATAAATTTGACTAGGAGCCGGGGTCAGGGCTGCCCTCTCTTGAAAGATATGCATTAGATATTCCAGACAACTGACAGACGCTGTGCTCCTCACAATCGACTCAATATCTAACCAAACTTTCTTACTGCACTCAATGTCAGACCCCTACCGTCACTTCCAGACACCACTCCTTCAATATTAAGCATCCTGAAAAACAAATATGCTATTCATTTGTACTCCAATATGTGAAGTTTATTGTTCCTGGGCCTCATTGTGATAGTGAATGTAACAATTATGATGCAAATGTTTTTGCATACACTTTAGTGCACCCTCCCCAGGGCAATTTACTTCATAGATTTTCTGGAAAAAATCTTACAGATACATGTTTCTGTTGTTTTTATTTTTTATTTTTTCATGCAAGACATATTCACACTTGTTTCCAATGAACACATTCGACTCAATGAATTATTCTAATCTACTCTGTTGATATGCAAAGTGGCAGAAATAGTTTAAATATAAATATTCTACCCTCATTAAATATAAGGTCTTTTGGCACTGAGCCCACAGATTCATTTCAGAGCTGGAACATAACAGTGAATAATTGACAAACTATCTGTTATCCAACTGACCTTGTCTGTAACCATTTTTTTGTTTGTGTGGTCTGTTTTTTAAAACTTGCTAGCTGTTCTCTTCATACAGGTTTCTGTGGATTCACATCACAGCTTGGGTATTACTAAGGACAAAGTGGCTGAAGTATCACCTGTCATGCACTGTCATGGGTGGGCGCAATTAACTTATTTACAGAACATGGCCATAAGTACATGGACGACCTGACATCCAACATCTCATCCGAAATTGCGGGCATTAATATGGAGTTGGTCCGCCCTTTGCTGCTATAAAAACCTCCACTCAATGTTTAGGAAGATGCCTTTGTTGTTTTTTTCTTGGAGGACTGATAAAAATGTAACCAATAATTTGTCAATTTGCAAAAGAAGCTGTGTGAAACGGTAATGGATAGCTAAGTTGTTAAAATGAATAGGGGGTATGATTTGGAAATATAGTAGATATGTAGAACTGAGCAATTATGTGGATTTGTATGTTTTGATGTAAGTCTAGTAATGTTTGGTATGTATGGATGTTTTGTATTTATGTTAGGATGTTTTGTGTGTGATAAATGTATAGGATGTCATGTTCTTATAATGAAACAAAAATAATCTCAAAAACCCACTTTCGGAAGGTTATATAGCATGGATTAATCAGCCAGAAAATTAGAGTTGGCTCATTGGCAACAAGGCCTGCCTTGCAATTGGCATTCCAGATCTTGGATGGGGTTGAGGTCAGTGCTCTGCGCACAGCACCCTTTTTTTTACCTGTAGAATGATGCCTCGTGAAGACCACCTGATTAATACCCTCCCAGCTCACTGTTATTAGTAGTCAGGTCCCCTCTTTTCGTAGACAACACTGATACGCAGATGAGGCATTTAATGAATTAATGAAAATGAAGGAAAAGCTGATAACAGAACTGGATTGTATGGAGCATATTGTGACCCTCTGGCCTAATATCAGGTCCATATACTTCCTCTCAGCTGTCTGTCAGGTACAACATTTTCATGGACTTTACTGCTTATTTGTTTAAGAAAAGTGTCATATAGTACCTGGGATTCTTCCAGTAGTGATTCTTCTAGTAAGTCGTATTACCTTCCCTCAACGGGTTTCTTTGACCTAGTAGAAAATTTAACATACTTACATGACTTAATTTAGACATAAATACATAACATAACATGGATCATAACATAGATACATAACATAACATAACATCCATCCAACATGACTACATGACATGACTAGAATACATGACATAACATAACATGACATAACATAACATAACATAACATAATGATGTTATGCTCAACAGAATTCAGCTCAACAATGCTTGCCATTTCCCACACATCAGTAGGACACTACAGTATGTATGAGTGTGTGTGTGTGTGTGTGTGTTTGTGTTTGTGTGTCCATTATGGGAACAAAGCATGTGGTAATAATAACACTATGGTCTCAAAGAAAACATGCATGAAGTTGAACTGAATCGATCCAGAGTTAGTATTACCATGGGGAACAGTCTTTTGGTTGTTTATAAGCACTTACAAGGTCACCAGACCATGATGCACCACAATATATTCCACATCGATTCACTCATTGATTTAGATACAAACCCTTTATGGCATCCACAGTAGTGGCTGCTCTTGAAGAATTGTGACAATTACTGTAGAAATAAAGCACACTACAGTGCCCTCCTTGGTAAAGATAAGCAAAAAAGGCTATATAAAATAAGGAATATAGGTAATGACCTACAGTATGTTGTCTGCTCAAAAACTGAAACATTGGATTATTTTATACTAATGCAATTCCAAAATTATATGTCACACTTATCCTCACCACTGTTTTCTGTACTTTGTGCACCCTCCTGACCTGAATAACAGCCCTAGGGTCAGAAGAGAAAAGCAACCCTACGGCATCAAACATCCACCATATTTCACTGTAGGTATGACGTACACATCCTTCTCCATGAGTCAAACCTACTGCTGGTGTGCATGTCCAGAAGGCTCAAATTTGGTCTCATCTGACCTGCATCCAATCAAATTCAAATGCAGCTTAAAGTGAAACTGCAATATTTTATGTGTGGGTGATATAATAAGAAACACAGGACTGGTTCCAATGTTCCACTGCAGCTCATATCTTTATGTTGAATCTGGATGACTTAAACTGACTACAAGTTTAAATCAAACATCCAGAAGCCATTCTTTCTATATTCCAGCAGAACCATTCCTCTTATGTCAAGGGGCACCAAAGAATTTGGATGGACAATAGTCCAATTTACAGAAGCCCTGAAAGGCAACATTTAAGTTGCATGTATGAGATAACGTTTGCGTACAGTATGAGATTTAAAAAAAAAAACACAAGGAAGTGGGAAAAATTAATTACTCTCCATCTTGAGTACAGTTATGTGAAATATTGATATTTTCATTACAATGTAAATGGCTTTGTATATATCCAGAACTAGGGCATTAATATGCCTTAAAACCACACACCACAATTGATGATGCAAATTCATGATATAGAAACCAAATGCACATATTCATTCATTTGGGTCTCTTCTCTGACTAAATTTATTAACTGATGTAATTCAGTAGTAAGAAAGGCTCATGTTCCAACATCCACCTCATGCAACTGCTCCAAATTAAATGACTTATTGAGATGATTCCAGAAAAGTTATGGTTATTTATGATGTGTCTTGATAAGGAAGCTGTAACAGCATCTTACTGCCGGAGGACTGAATTGCAGTTTTAAGAAGGCTGCAGAAAGATATAGAGTCATCTTGAACAACGTAGCTGCAAATCTCGAATGTGGAGCGAATACATACGTTCCAACTGAGTAACCATAAATACAGGTTCAAGGCAGAATTATTAGGGTATGCAGAAGTCTTACTGATTCATTCCAACTGTGATCGACTAAAAAAGGTATGAAAGGAGCTCACGAAAGGACGGGCAATAATTTAGGGCATGAGTAGGGGCCCTACTGTCAGCGTCTGACAAGTACGATCATATCAAAATGTCATCCGATCCATAAAACGACCCTCCGGAGTGATTCCCTTTTCAGCAAAGAAAATACAACAACAGCCCACATGACATATTAGCGCTTTGAGATTTGGTACGCTGGGCTATTATGTGAGTGAAAGCCTGACAATGCTGCTTGTGTGATTTACTCTCTTACTGGCTGAAGTTTCTTTCGATGAGTATTGACAGAAAAATAATTTGTTCGTGAATGATAGCAAGTGCACTATGGGAAAATAACAGAAAAGCCAATTTTACTTCACAGCTCTCAATTTTGGCAAATTTCTCTGTGTGAAATGTGATGTAATTTGGTAAAGAGGGGTGGGTCGCTGGCAAGCACTTTATTTAATGGGTGAAGGAGGCATTTCTATCAAGCAGGGAAGGGAAATCGTCATCAGAGACACCAGAATTATATCACACCAATTTCAATTTCCCATGACCATTATCTTACATTATTAAAACTATTGTCTTCCTACTCACACTTAAGGATATAGGCCCAACCTTAAGAGAATATGAGACAGTCTAGTTCCAAGCATATCAGTCTTCTGTACAATGCTTTTCTGCTTCTTCTTCTTCTGTTTTGTACAGGCCCAAAGGTGCATTAATACTCACAGGGCATGGTGAGACACAGAATTGTAAGCCTCATCTGACAGTATAGTAAAGACACCATGCTGTGCTATGAAGATTGGCATGCGTGTCTGTCGCCTACTCCCTCCCTAGCAGGTGTCATAAGTGACAGTTCTGTCTTCCTTATCGTATCTTCAGCTCAAGCAGAGCTAGAAAGCTATTCAGGTGGTCTCTGCCGATATTGCTCTGCTGAACTTGGTCGATGAATGTGGCATCACACGTATCGCGCATGGGGTGACTTCATAATGCCGATGGCAACCACGATAGCGGTTCCTGGCATTTTGTGCTTCAGGGCTCTTCATTCCTCGAAGATGCAGGAACGAAACTCGTCAATAAACCTTGGAATAATTGGCGTATATGTGGGCTGAACCACAGCCAATATGCAGGGGATTGGTGTAATGAAGTGTGTGTGTATGTGTGTGTGTGTGTGTGCATTGGCACGTGTTTGTGCTTTATGCAGTGCTTATCTGTGTGTGTATGTTTACTGACAGGCTTAATTCTGTCAATAACCTGTGTAATGTTTCTGAAAGCACAGAAAATCTATATGAAATCTATATGATCAGCAGTTTTATGACCAAAAACAGTTACAAATTAGAGAAAAAAAAAACAATAACATGGGTAACATGATTTTTTAAACTGCAGTAGAATGCTATAAATAAATAAATAAAAGAAAATAATTTGATATTGAATGTCAACTCCTATTTGAAGATAATTGACTTTAATTATCATTATTTTGGTGGACTGTGCCATGCAAGGCAATTTTTGGTAATGTGTGGAATATACTTTATAAAACAAAAAAAAATAGATACCATTAACAGATGGAAAAAGTCCGCAAAAAATCCAGCAATGCCCCCCACCCTCCTTCTAGTGCAGATTTGACAGAATGCACCAGAGTGAGGGCTAGAGAGGGAAATCATTAGCCATGTTTACGCTTTGATATTTCAAAAGATCACCCTGTCCCTTTCATATTTCCCCTTCCTATAAAAAAATAAAGGGATCAAAAGATGGAGTGTTATCAAGTGATTACCTAAAAGGGAGACATCTGCTGAGTTTATTTAAAAGGCTTGGAGCTCCAGCCTATCAGGGATCTCCTTCATGCTGTGCTGCATGGAACCTGTGGGTCAACATTCCAACACTCTTCATAATTATATGGGACATTGGAGGGGAGGGGGCAAAGCTTAACCAATACAGGGTTTTTTTTACAGGGTCCAGTAAAGATAACATTCATGAAATTGCTCCATATAAAAACCAGTGAACCAGATGGTATGTTTTCACAGCTTTTTAAGATTTGTTTCCTGAACATGCTACACTCTCAGGAAAATGGTACTTTAGCTTGGCTCTATAGGGGAACCCTTTACGTAACCCTCTTGGTAAGTTCAAAAAGTGTGAAAGCTCCCAGATTGACCATTTTATCCGATTTGGGTTCCTCTACAGAGACATAGAGGAGCCCTTTGAATCCCTTTCTTCTGAGAGTATATCAGGCCTGGGTTCAGACTGCTTTCATTGGTGGTGCAGTCACAGATGTTGGGTTGGCAACAGCTCAGACAGTTCTTTGTATTGTATTGCCATTATACCACAAAATTGTGTCACATATCCTGGTAGACCCGCTAAACGACTCACGGCTAACTGCTGTGCCCGTGCTAGTGGGGGAGGAGGAGGCTGCCTCACCCGGCTGCCTCTGGCTTGGAAACAGAGACTGAGCCAAGGCTGCTGTCACGTAACGGGTAGGGAGGACCCAAACGCAGAGTAAAAACACAAACTCAAAGGGAAAATTAACAAAGACTTTACTTACACGACAGGGAACAAAAAAAAACAGGAAACCAAAAGGCCACACAGGGTACTTCCAAAAAAACACAAAACAGAAAACTCAAAATTCAAAACACACACAGAGCAGAACACGGGCAGGACAGAAACCAGACAGGAACGAACAGGCAGAAACACACAGGCGGAAACACAGTCAGAAACACACAAACAGGGCAAAACACGGGCAGGCAGAAACACACATGAAATGCATTCAGAACACAAGAAACCAGCACTAGAGTCAGGGAGACAAAAGACTTAAATAGACTCAAAACCAACAAGACACAGGAGGGCACAATTAACAATCAAGCCAGGACTGGGTGGGAACAACGAGACACAAGCAGAAACAATAATAAATTAATTGAAAGCAATAATACAATTAACCAACAGGGGAATGAGCAGGACCACAAAACAGAAGTGCCGCCATCTGGCGGCCCAACAAGGAAAAACAGAGACAGAAACACAGAACCATGACAGCTGCTGGGTCTATGCTTAGGGGAAGCATAATCAGCATCTCGGCTAGACGGACTGGATGCATTGTGGGATTTATTTTCAGCATACCTATGCATGCTGGAAATAATTTAATGCTGATCAAAGGAAGAATAAGAAACGTGAAGAGCGAGTGTGCTCACACTCTCCGGGCCTCATGCTCTTGCTATGCTAGTGATCCACTGTACCGGAACTGGACTCTGTATTGTAAAGTATATTGTGGGAAACAATTAATCTGACAGTGAGCTTTATATGGTTGAATCAGAGACTAGGGAAACTAATACTGTTCTGCCAATGGAATTTTATGATTGGTGGACAAAAAATAAGTCAAAATCTTATAAATTTAGTTTAGCACAGCGAGGTAGCAGAAACATAAGCAATTTTGAGACAAATTAAATATGATTAGAAGCACTCATGTATGGAAACAAAACACCTTAGCCTGTCGCAGGCTCAACTGTTTATTAGCATATTAACAAAAATCCAGAATTTGGACTTACAAGCATTTCACAATTTGCAAACTGTGTCATTCATCGCAGCAAACAGGGAAAACATCATAATTTTGTAGTATTGGTTAGCATAACTAGCTAGCTAGCCACTGATGGGCTTACTAAGTATTGTAATTTTCATGATGTCACAGAACTTGTAATGTTGGCACTGAGTTTAGAATAGAAAGGGCCTGCTGTCTTTTCTTGAGGCAGTCTAATCCTGGTGTGTTATTGAACACTGACTCTTAGTGACTGACTGAATCTTTGGACACATTGCTACAATAGGATTGTATAGAACAAATAACACTAACAGTATAGAGTCCTTCACACTATCTAGAAAGAAAATACTGCCATAATAAGACAAGGGGCCTCATAGTAGGCATAGTAGCCTATATCATCTAATAATGGACAGAAATATACACCCATAAGACAGTAGGACAAATCATCATGAAATAGGCTGCCTGAACACAGTCTAGAGAAATATACACCCATAAAAATACAGTACACCGCCTACCATATACCCATACCACAGTCTAGAAAAACAGTAGAAATAAAAGTGCAATATAAAGTTACATACCAATGACTCCTCACAGTGCAAGACGCTGGGGCTTGGTCTGGAATGCTGCAATAAAATCCCCATAGTCCTGTGTCATTTCTCTCTCAAATAAAAGAAGAAAAATAGTTGGGATGACCAGTGAACATGGATGCCCTGTTGTTTGTTTTGATGTGCTTGACTATGGGGAAAAATTATGTTTTACTATACAGCTCGTCTTGGGCAGAGTGATGCTGAAACCATGGCACTCCCTTAAGATCTTGTGTCTAGCTAGCTTCATGTTTTACACAAAGTTGTCCAGTGTGCTTCCAGGCATTGAGTCATGGCCTGTCAACGGCAAAGAGACAGGACAGTGAGCAAGCAAGTTCTCTGTTCTGTTGGTCCGACTGATAGTAACTTCTCTTGCACTCACTGACAGTCCCTCAACTGAGTGCTTCTAAGAGTCTTGGATACAACCATTACTGAAAAGAACCGGTTCTCAAAGAAAAATTTGAACTGAACTCTCATACCATCTCATCTTCTTTTGCCAGTAAATCTACTTGGTGATAGAGAGGGCACACAATTTTTGCTGACTGGCTGGCTCATCAAGCACCGACAAATACATTAGAGTGGTCTAGTGGCAGAAGTACTGGCAAGGGCTGCAGACACAGGGGAGTGGGTAGAAGGATGCTCAGCCTTGCTAGCTTCAACTGTTTTAGCTTTGGAATTCGAGTTGGCTGTTGCTAGCTCAGCAATATCTTGCTCGGTTTAAGGTGTCCTCTTCCTCTTCAATGAGTGGTCTCTTAAAGTTAAACACTGAGCTTTGTTTTGCCAAAGAATTACACACATTACGATGGTTTATTAAAGCAGCCTGGCTAGCTAGAAAAAAGACCATAAAACGCACCTTGTTCATTACCACATAATTATGCAATCACACAAATCTTTTTTTTGATAATAATATTGGCTTAGTTACACACTCTGAGCATCATGGTAAGTGATAACTGCCCACTGTATTAATATGTATATATATAGGACAAGTACAAGCTTATTGATATTGCACGCAGAACTCAATGGCTAGTCACTGAGCTGGTGATAGAAGTTCAGTCCATAGATTAATTATTTCAGCCATGGCCATGTGTATTGCAATTGAAGTGCGTGGGGGGGCTCCGGCAAATCACTAATTTGTGGAGGATGTGGCCTACCACTGCATCTCACTGAATGGGTCAGGAGTGTATGCACATAGACATAACCATTAATATAACTAATATAAACTAATTATTTTGATTGGAGCACCTGCTTTTAACACAAACCACCGAAACAAGAGAATTCATTTCTGAGAGACAAAAAGTAAAATATTTCACATAGGCCCACCTGTGAATAAGATATGCTAGTGATAATATTGATTATGGCTCTAGGCAGCTATGCTCCCCATGATCTGGAATTTAATCATAGCTATATTACTGCTGACTGTGGGGCCAACTGTGTGGTAACATGTAATTGTTCATATAAGCACTGAGAGAAGGAAAGGATTTTCAGAGTTGGCTGGGTATCCCTGGTTTATCACTCGGTAACGATGCCTCTGGCCAATCCGGTACCTACATCCTGCCTGGATCACTGCATAATGCAGCTAGGGTACTGCAGTGAAAAGAAGTATAAGTGTGCTGAACTGATGTAGAATGTGCATTGACAGGACACATAGCAACGGTGAATGGGAATTCCAAATTGTGGAATGAGATAAAAATGGAGAATGTATAAAAATGCTCTTGACAATGAAAACAAATGATCTCAATAACTAAAGCGAACACCTGTGAATCATACAAATTACCAGACCCACTGGTACATTAAAAGGTGCAGTGCCACTCAAGTTAGCCGCACAACATAAATTCTTCAGAGATAAATACTTGGCATTGAGGGCACATTAGTCGTAAGAATATTTTGCCTTTTTTTATCATTGAAATGATAAATTAGGCTTCTACTGCAGTTTCTGTCTATTAATCAAACATTTCGAAGGGTTATCAGCCCACTAAAGCCAGACATGTGTTTATTTGTATACGAACCAAGTGACCTATTCCTTTTTCCTGAGCATTTACTGTCAAACATCCATTATACCCCTAGGAACGTATTCTCACTCCGGGTCTATCTTCAGGATTGCATGCACGTTCCAACTTGCATGCACAATTGACACATAAAACTTTCCAAGGGGAAACATTTTTTCATTTTTTCACAGATGCCTTATAGCAGTTGTTTTCTAACTGTGGAGGGGGTCTCCATTCGATACCCACTGTGGACAACGGGAGTGAGTGGCATGTGACAAAATAACTCACTCTTACTGTTGACATTCACAGCAGTCAAATTAGAAACTTCACATTTACATGGACCAAACTGTTTACAGGATACAGGATACATGCAGTTGTTTTGACAAATACGACCATTTTGAACCTATGTATTTATAAGGGCACTGTCACAGCTAGTCCACAGAAAAAAAAAGCATGTGTGTGCTCAAAAGGCTTGTGAACCCTTGCCTACACCACACACTTTCTAAAGGAAAGAAAACAT
This sequence comes from Anguilla rostrata, assembly GCF_018555375.3. NCBI lineage: Eukaryota > Metazoa > Chordata > Actinopteri > Anguilliformes > Anguillidae > Anguilla > Anguilla rostrata. The sequence goes on along the minus strand of NC_057938.1, from coordinate 16,939,293 downwards.
TTTGTTCAAAGCACGTAGAAACCTAACTTCAGATCTAAGTAAAGAGTGCATCAATACTTGAACCAGGCTGCTAACAAGATGATTCCTGGCTTTGTACTTGCATCCTTTCTGAGTTGCGGGGAGCCCTTTTTTTTCTGCTGCATATTAATGCTTACTGTTATTTCCGGGAGTCAGCCGAAATCAGGCATTAAGGGTTTGAGAGAAATTGCATTTTCACGCTCATATTTATGGCTGAACATTTGTGCCTTAAGTGCGATCTATTTAACAGTGCCACAAAAGAGCAGCATCTCAGGCTGGAAGCTTGCTTGCTACACTGCAGAAATATTTATAAGCAGTCAGGAGCTGATGTTTTGCCAAGGGCCCTTATGCATGTTTCACATTGAGCCTTCATGTTTTTTTGGGGGGTTGTTACTTGAAAATGATGGCCAGTTGTGCGGCTCATTTTAATGTATATTCTTTATGGTTGCTTTTAAAGTTTTGTTTGTTTTGTTGTTCTTTTTTACTAGGCCAATTAGGCTAAAGTAAAACTAATTTCGACATTTCACAGTGGACCTCATATCATAATGATTACTGTTTTTACAACTTTTGAACTCTACTTTCACTGAATCTGTGTTTTTTGGGGGAACGCACACCCACAGTCTGCCGTGCTCTCTTGCGTGCACACAGACACACACACAAACACACCCACAGTCGCGTATACTCAAACGGATGCACACCCACATGCAAACTTGAATAAGCGGGACCAAACTGAAATCATAGAACTTTCCAGGCCCCGTGGTGCTTTCGCATACAAATTCTCATGACCTGCTCGCCGAGTCAGGCCACCTGCACCATCTGCTAACAGACACCCTGTCATCGCAGGGACTGACTGAGGAAGACCCAGGCAGAAGCCTGACATCATCACAGCCCATGACCATCACCTGATGAATATGTTCCTCTGCGACCTCCATATGGCCCCAAATGAGAGCAAACAGCAGGCTGAAGACATAATGTGAGTACAGAAACACAGGCTGTTACAAACAGACTGAGTGTGCATGCAGGACACGGGTTCTGGGCTTTAATCAAACAAATCAAGCAATCCTCATTCTAACTCTTCTAAACTCTCAGAGATCCCCTTACGAAGGAACCACTGAAAAAAAGGAATATGTTCAAATTTATCCTTCTGTTTTAATGCCGTCTGGTATTCTGGGATTGTTTGAAAAACATACATCGCTTGACATAGATTGACAGTGCCCAATTGTAGATTATAATTGAAATAATGAGTTATGGCCTGATTGAACTGAGTTTCTTGCTGTTTGTTTCTCAATGAATGTTGTTAAATGTCACAACAGTTTTACTGATTTTGTTTTGATGCGGTCTGTACTCTCCTATTGGTCTGAATGAGCCTCGCTCCTCTACATGTAGTTAAGCTACGCCATTGCGGTTCAGGAGAAAATGGTTTCCCTGACCGTCTGTCCATTACAGACAGAAACGACGGGGCGCTGGTTTGTGTTTTGTGTCAGAAAACATGCTGCCAGTCATCAGAAACCAAGTGATGCTCTGGGAAAATAAATTATTACATTCAGGGAGAGTCTGATCCCCTCTTTTTCATAGCTCCGAAGGGTGGAAATAATGATTTTGTATTTGGCATTCATCTGTTCCTCTCTCTTTCTCTTGTTCTGTTTCTGTCTCTCACTTTTTGTCCCTCCCACTCTCTCTTGTACAGGAGGGATGGAGCTAGTACGATGTGGCTTATTAAAAGACTGTTAAGTTTGGCACAGCATTTAAAGTAAAAAAAAAAAACGTGTTTTCTTCCTCGGGCATGTTGGAGCAAATGGGAGCAGAGTAAATATCAGATAAATAATGAGTTATTCAATTCTCATGCTCCCCTTTGTTATGTAAAGTAGATGCACATCAGCGAAATGGCCGGCTTTTCAGTAAACAAGGTTTTTTTTTTTTTTTTTTTTTTAACCGCCGAGTGTTGCGCCTTCTGCAAGAGGCTCTGTTTGAGAAGAACTAGAGGCCCTGAGGATCAGGAGCCAAGAAGAAGCAAACCGGCTGTTTCACCACAGGATTCGCAATATCCTCTCCATTAAAAAATGAAAACACAGCCCCCTCTGCACACACACACACACACACACACAAAAAAAGAAAAAACGAGATCACACCAGCCTGCACCATCTGCTTTCCAAAACAGCATTTGAATTTCCAGAAATCAATGCAGCGCAATGACCAGAGTGAATTTTCACCTTGAATATCGATCTCTGCTTTACAGTATCTGTCACCTCTGCCTATAGTTATTGACAGCCTCACTTACCTTTTTTGATTGGCAGCAGTATTTGAGATTAACAGAACAGTAATGTAGCATACTGACCCGACGCTCCTGCATTATGCATGTTTAACACTTAAGACCATGTCAAAGGCATCTCTACAGCGGCTAAGAATGGAAGATTGCCTTCTTTGAATTTGTGTAATGCAATAAATAAATAAGGCCAGACATGCTTCCCCACTCTCTGATTGTAGCTTTGTTTGCGTGGATGGAAACTCTGAACAATCTTGGAAAAGCACACGGTGTCCACAGACAAGTAAAATAAGGCTGGAAGCCAAAAGCTGCAGCACTTAAAAAGTATTGTATATAAGACATATAGAGATCATATTAAGAGTTTTCAGTGGTAGATTTCTGTGGAATAAATTAACGGAACAAACAGCACAGATGGAACCGAGAAGAAAACAAGGCACAGTCGGCTGATAATGAGTCACTGCAGTGCAGTCGCTGGTTACTGTTAGTTCAACATGCTAGTGAGGATGTATGAGAATAACAATGTAGAAGAAAGGGCTAATATGAGGTGGTAATATGATCATATACATAACATGTTAGCATGATGTCACTCCACACTGCAGTTACCCCATCCCTTAAAACCAAGCCACCCCTTTGAGTCACAAAATTTCAGAGAACCATGCATTAAAATAGTTGTCAGTGAGGTCAATTCATTATAATTATTAATGACCATATTCAGATTTGCTTGTACAGCACACACTCACATGACTTAAATCTCAGATAGCGTTTAATACTGTTTTGCCAAGCAGGTTTAATGAGCAAGAGAGAGACCACTAAAACAAACCAAAAAGCAACAATGAACACAAAAGTGCATAAATCAAAGCCTGTTCATTAAAAACCACCAAGTCAGTAGAAGAAAAATTAACCGATGGATAAATTCACTTTAATTTGGTAATGAGTATATAGTTGGACCTTGCAAGCTGATGTGTATGCAGGTAGCTGCCCTCTTCAGAGTGCCTTACTGTGCAATATCAAAAAGTTTACTCATACCAAAAACAACAAAACTGATCTTTCTGGAGGCCCAATTGACTTCAAATATACATTTTCATCACAGCCCTTAAATAAATCTTCCCAATTGCTGTTGGTTTGATGCATACCTGTGTGATATGATACCTGCTGTTCTGTAATAAATTTGACAGCTAATTTAGAATTCTTCTGTTTTGCTCTTTTTTGCTAATGTGGTTACACCTGGTCTAGAAGTGGAAGAGGCAAGACCACTCTTTGTTTTTTGGCTGCAGACATCTGCTATAGAGGGCTGATTTGTTGGGATGGCAGTTACAGCCTGAGATCCTTAGGGTGCTTTAACATACAGTTCTTTTAAGATCAACCAAACTCAACAAAAATAAACTTTTTATGTTCACATTGTAAATGGTCTCGAAAGAGGACTCAGCTCTCTTTCTCGTCTGCTCAATGATGAGATCTCAGACCACTTCTTGTTCACACAACAGCTGCTTTAGAACTTAGACCCGACTGCTACAACATTGGATTATGGGCAGGGGATGACATAAGTGGCAAGCAAGTACACATTAATGAAAAAACTATTTAAATTCAGAGTAATTTTATGTCCTAATGGAATGCGTACCTAAAAATAGGCAGGCATTTGGACTGTTATGACATGAAATAGACATGCATTTTAATCTTTCTGCTATCAATGCATACTTGTGTACCACTTATGACAACCTCTGATTATGGGTAATTTCTGTCAAGATGGGCTCTGCAGATGTGTTTATTATTTGGCTGTGCTACATTTTGAGGAAGCTTTATTTTGGTCACACAGTCCCCCGACCACCACCAGCCATTCTGCTATTGCTTTTTAGACGGGAACGCTCAGAACTCTCTGCAGCCGGGTAGAATCAGCATATTTGCAGTCTCATGGTATTAAAGCGTAAAGCAAAAGGCAAAGTGAACTTGAGACGCTGAAATGAACAAAGTGAGCAAACACCTTTGGTGTCCCACCTGTTACGCCTTGAAATAGCTGAGCGTCCTACCATTCGTGGATTACGTTTCCTATTTAGCATTGGGACTCCATTTAGCCTTGCCTGTTTAGCATCATTCCACTAGGTGAGCTCTTTTGAACCCCTCCCATCACTGTACACGTGGCCATGCTATTCCAGTCACTGTCAGTCAGTGGCATTTTTGCTTCAGACCTGAAAAGAGGGCCGAGTGGTGATTACTCTCCCACCCAATGTTAACTCATCTTACTGAAGATGTCCCTGGCAGGTGTGGAATGGAGCTATTCCTCCCTTCCTCTGCCTCGCCCCCTCACTTTTGTGCCAAGCCCTTTAATCATCTCTCCCACAGAGCGCCATAATATCTCCTTATTGACTCGCTGCTTAAAAGCCCAGCAGAGCCAAGAGTTTCTCACGTACACACACACACACACACACACACAGAGGATGCACAGGGTAGCCCTCGTCACCAGCTGCTTCCGAGTAAATCAGCGATGACCAAAATCGTGTCACCACCTGTGCTGAAGGCCGATTCCAAACACTTGCTCTGAAGACAAAATAAGTGCCAGTATCTGCGCTGCTTTTTATCTGCCCATCCCATAATAGTCTGCGGTCTGTTTTGTCCTTATCATTTTGTGCTACTACAGCCTGTCTGTCTCTTTCCTTGTGTCTACGGTTATTTTTTTTGCCATCCATCTGTCACTCTTTCTGTCTGTGTTAGTCTGTTTGCGGTCGGCCCATATGCCATTATGCTTGTGTGGCCTTCCTCATTCTTTTGTCAGTATCGCTGGATTCAATCAGCATTAAGAGCTCGACTAGAACTAGAACTTCTCTGGAGCAGCCCACACCTGCAGTTTAGTCATCACCCCCTCAAGTATGTATCTGTGAATCTGCGAAGGTCAATCTAAAATAAAATTACCTTTCATTGGGAGCCTCACATTGTTCCGCAACGTTAAAACTGGCCTTAGTCCATTGCTAATGGGCCTTCCAGCTCCACACGCTGCGCTAAGGGTTTCTCCGCACAGGAAATGAACATGTTTTAAAATGCCATCTTTCCTTTCACGGAGTAAAAATGGGTCTTGTGCGCTTTGTCCCTGTTCCAGCAAAGACGATTATCTGCTCATTCTTTTCGTGGCAGCACTGTGGCTTGCAAGCGCACATCATGATGCTAAATTGAAAATCACAGCCGTGGAAAAGTTAACCGGAGCCTGTAACAGCGATCCGTACACCTAGAAACAACTATATTGAGGTGCCTCTACGCTGTCGAAGGTTATCACAGCGGGGAAAGAACAACCACATTGTCTCTTCATCTCGATACTACAACATACCTGTCTCTACACTTCACACGTGTTATAGTCCTTTTTTTAACTGAGATGAATTACACGAGCGTTAAACAAAAGGAGGAGGAAAGACTATGAACCCTGCATTTAAGCATCAAGCTTATTCCTGTTTTGTATTTATTTATTTATTTATTTATTTATTTATTTATTTATATACACATTTATCTATTTTTACTGAGGATTTTTCCGGCCTGGTAATCCACTTCCAGGACGGACACAGGAAGGAGGTGGGTATTTGGGTCAGACCTCCAGCAGGAACGGGCTGTGGGTATTCAGGGACACCAGTATCCATCATTTGCCAGGCCATGAAGGTCCACATGCATGAACACATCACACACGCAACACACGCACACACACTCACACAAAAGCACGCGTGCACGTACGTCTACTGACCACCAATCATACGTCAAGCGTGAAGTCAATGACCTGTGAATACACTGTTGTGGTATTCAGCTGATACACATTGGAGCTGGTCATTAATCTTCCCATTAAACCAACCTGCCTCCAGACCCTGAGGCCAACAGACTGATAAAGAGACCCAGCATAGCCGCATGGAATGACAGAAAGAGAGTTATTTATTTAGCTATTTGTTTCTTTTTTACACTATGTAAATATGTTTGTTATTATTATTATTGTTATTTTTGTTATTATTATTATTATTATTAGTAGTAGTAGTAGTAGTATTATAGTGTTACGGGTCATACTTGTTACATGTACGTTCTGTGTGTTACATATGTTGCTTTGGCAATATGACCATAGTTGTACTAACCAATGAAGCAAATTTAAATAGAAAATTGAAATCGAGAGAGAGAGAGAGAGAGAGAGAGAGAGAGAGATGTATGCATTAACAGAAAGGGGTGCTTTCTTGGTGTTGTGTCTCATCCACAGAAATGCGAAAGCCATTGTTATTGAGCAGCAAGGACTGCCGGGAGATGAGTTGATTATTCAGCTCTTTAAGATGCTGTGGGTTCAGAAGGGTTGGAATTAGTTCATCTTCACTTCCTCAGTAAAAGAGTGATATCATCACTGCTATGCTTTGTGAGAAAGTGAGAAAGACAGAGGGACTGGGTCAAAGGAGCAAGGTAGCATTTGTAATGAGAAGCAAGTCTTAAGAATAAAAATTTTATAAACTGTATTACCACAATATTGTGATGCTGTGACCTCGTTCCCATTCTATCCCAGAGTCCATTCAGAATGTTGTGCCTTAGTGTGGTATCCTGAGTTCTGCAGTAAAATTACATTTCTCGAAGAGACATTGTTCTGAATAAGGTCAATGACGCTTTGTAAATAAGGCCAGTGCCAAAGTGCATAGCGCCTGACCAACCGTGCAAGGTAGTGCAACTTACCTTGAGCAATCTCAGCATCCAAAAGGTTTTGATTAATGCCCAAGCCTGTCAGAATTGAAGAATTAGAAGCTGTCAAGCCTGAAAAAGAAAGTAATCTTTTACACTAGTTTAATTGAATTAATTGTATTGTCCCCAAGAGAAGGAGCCCCTTTGAAGATTGGCCTTTTTCCTTCAGTGCTTGCTGATTCCCTGTTTTTGCCAGCATGTGCTGAGAATTTAAAGCAACAGTAAGGAGAGATTTTGGACATATTGATTCTTTAAGGTAGGTCATTTGAGCCTTGTCCTCATTAGGGAGTTCAGTCTCTTAAAAAAGAATGATCCAAATCCTTTAGAGTGAATAGGTTCTTTTTCTTTTTTAGAAGAAAAAACTCTCCCCACAGTGGACCAAGTGAAATTAACAGAGAGTAAAAAGATGCAGTACATTGAAAGTGTATAAATTTAAGAACTGGAGTAATAATGATAATGTACAGTGCCCTCAATGTTTGGAAAAAAGACAGTTTTTTGTGATTTGGCTCTGTACTGTACAATTTTAGATTTATAATCAAACAATTCACGTGTGGTTAAATTGCAGATTCTCAGCTTTATTCAAATGTATTTTTTTAAAATTACAGAGAAATTACAGAACCTTTTTATACTTACCCCCCCCCCCCCTCCCCACACTGTAATTTCTGCATGGTGAAGCCAAATGTATAAAATATCCTTTAATAAAAGCTGAGAATCTGTATTTCAACCATATGTGAATTGCTTGATTACAAATCTAAAATTATGGAGTACAGAGAAAACATTATGTAGAGCACTGTATATAGGTATATGTGTATTTTTGTGTGTTTGTATTTAGCGTATGTCATGATCTAGGGCAATGGGCAATACATTATGAGATTATATATTAGCAATGACAATAATTTCTATAATTTACAGGTTAAGCAGCTACGACAGAGTACCTGGCTGCCCTTTTTTAATCAAACAAATGAATGTTCAGCAGTAGCTCAAACTACAGTATATGTAGTAATCAATACAAATAATTAATAATATACAACGGTTTTCCCACTGTGTAAATGCCACCCTCTGCATGTTTATTAATGGCTTTGTAACCTGTGATCCCTTGTGAAGCAATACTGTATGTGCTGTACCACAATCCATACTGTGAACATGAATATGGAAATAATTACATGTACATTAAATTGCTTAACCATGTGGAAGTTACATTATGAATATCTGTAATAACAAGATGCCCTGCCTACAGGTTTGGTTTGGTTTTCAGTTGCTGCTGCCCGTTCACTGTTGATGGTTTTTAATACAGTTTTATATTTTACAGCCTCATACGAGCCTGAATCCTGCCTGGAATTCATTTTATTGAGTGAAATGAATGAGTCTAGCCTCATACAGCAAAAGAGACCAATCAATAAAAGTGTAAATATTTCCAGTTTTCTGTTCCTTTTGGGATTCTGGTGAAGATGTTTTTTTTGTTTGTCACTGACCTCTGCGTGACCTGAGGTGAAGTCTACTGTAAAGAGAATGGGAGTTAAGGGCCCAGGCTGGCCGTTCCACTATCCAGCTGTATAAATGAATGTGTGTAAAAAAAAAATAAACAGCCTACCGAGTGTGTGAATGCACTGTAGAATTTCCAATACTGTGAAAGGAGCAGATAAAGAGGGCTTGAAATGATGTGGACTGAAGAAGGTCTGTGAAAAGGATACTAATGTCTCAGTGGTGTTATACAGTCCTGCACCTGTGTCCCTGTTTGTGTGTGTGTGTGTGTGTGCGCGCGTGCGCGTGTGTGTGTGTGTGTGTGTGTGAGTATGTGGGTGTGTGTATGTGGGTGTGTGTGTGTGAGTATGTGTGTGTGTGTGTGTGTGTACACGTGTGTGTTTGTTGAGGCTCGGTGGATGGCAGGTCGCAATCCACGAGGGGGATTATAGATTCCCGGATAGAGCAATTACTGGTCCCCCTACCACTGAAATTTCAGGCTGCCATACTCTTTTTGTTTAGGGGGGAGTGGCGTGGTTTGTGGTTTGTGCCGTCTGTAGTCTCACATCAGTCCCCCACATCAATCTGTCCCTTCATTAAAAGCTGTCTAATTCTCTCAGCGCCGTAGCAGGCAGATGAGTCCTTCATTATTGATCAAACCCAACGTCTCCTGCAGCCGCCCCGCCAGGGTCCCCCCACCACCCCCCCGCGCCCGCTCTTCCTCCCCCAGGACGTCAGCATCCATTTCAAAAGAGAGCACCCCCAGAGCGGCAGCCGGCTCGCAGCGCTCGCGACGCCGCCGCACAGACGGCGCACCTCTGCCTCCTGGCTCATAGGTGTGGCATTGTGGCATTGAAGTCCTCCAGCCCCGCCCCTCTCGCTCAGGCAGACTGGCCCGATGTCCCTGACAGTTTAAAAGGACCAACAGCTCTTTGAAAGGGAATAATACGCGCAGCTTTGTGCCTCCTACAAAGGGTGACATTTTCGTTTTCTGTGAAGGAGGCAATACGTTGAGCATGTCGCAAGGTGTTGTCATGGGAATGCCAATAAAGGCAAAGTTGGTGACAAACCCTGTCTCATCCCTCGTTATTCTCAGTATTGTCTTGGGTGTATATAGATGTCACTTATCCTGATCTGTCCCATCCTGCAATTTGTTATCATGTCTCAACTGACTTGATGGCAAGCACTTAAAAACATGCAATAATCCAGCAGATGGCTGGCACTTTTCGAATCTGATTGATTTTCCTCTCAAATCAAAAAGATTTTTGTGGCACAGGTGCATCCAGTTCGTTAAGGCCAGGACCTATTGTCAAATGCCGTAAGAAAATTCAATCTAGGCTACTCAAGTCTGCAGTGCTGGCATTGGCATTATGCAAAATTTATGTATGCTGTAGCATAAAAACAAATAGCCTACATTATTGTTATGATTTTAAGCCATTATCATCATTGGTGTCTACCTATGAAGGGTAGTAATGAAGGGTAGTAATCTCCCAATAATATAGTTATCATTAAGCCTCTATATATATATATATATATATATATATATACGTATATATGTATACCTACGTTTTCCAAAAAAAGTTACTTTGGATGTGAAGTATGTCATTTTTACGACAAGATGCAGGTCTCTCTCTCCTTTTTCATGCTTTCAACTCACCGACAGATCTGAGCTCTTTGTTTTCCTTTGAGGCGACCTTCAGATATTTCATTACATTTAAGGATTGTATCAGCTCGACTGATCGAAGGTACCCCCAGCTAGATTAGCCCAATAAGCTTTCCTTATCTCAGGTACGAAAAGCAAAGAAAAGTTAGCGCTGGCCATCACCTGAGCCCCTCTCATCTACCTGTGGGGGCCTGTCAAAAAATAGGACCCCCAACAGAGTACGTGGGTTCTGGCTTTGCCGTGTGGATCCTCCATTCGCAAGAACAAAGCTATTTGACTGTGGACAGGCTGTCTGTGAGAAATCTGTTGAGATAATTAATCATGCAGTGCTGGTTTCTGACAAGCAATTAATGAAGCTTGCAAAATACCAGTTACCTCATTATGTCCTAATCCACTCTAGATATCATACATCACACGTCCTGACAGAGGAGGTATCCTCGGGACTTTAAGTAATGCAACAAATTACAATGATTGGAACATTTGGATAATTACATTAATGCTACAAGGCTACATTTTTTTTACGATAAACTCAGTTTGCTTTTCTGCTTGACAGGTGCCTGTATTCCTAAATCTGACAGAGGCTACAGTTTTGTATTACTGTACCACTCCACTGCCTGTACCCTTATTTCATATTTGAACACAATAAACAATTTCACAGCACTTTTGTAAATTGTTTGCCGTGGGCTCATCAAAGCATTTACATTTTTTTTTCTTTTCAGAATCAATATGGGATTCTGACACCCTGCTGATTACAGAAAATGTGCTGGTCTTCAAGCTTCAAGTAATGAATTGTCATTGCTATTAAATGATGTTTGTTAATAATTACTTTTTTTTGCCAAATGATTAGTTCCCCAGCTCAAAATCTACCAAGATCATTATACAGCTGCTACAATTTGAACAGCAGTGAGTTCTGTAGCTGAGTTTTTTACAGGGGATGTTGTAAATGGATGGAATTAAATATCTTTGCATCAATCTATGGCTCACCGCTGCCCCCTGCTGGTGAGACAACCTTGTTGTAATCACTGAACCGCAAATCTTAGATAACATAGTCAGCACCATAAACCTTGAAAGCTGATTATTATTTAGAATCTGTGTCCCCCCCACTATTGACTGCCAAATGTAATTTTGGAAGCAAAAAAAAAATATTGCAATAATCCAAATATTTGTTTCAAATCTACAGAGTCATGAAAGAATAAACCAAATCTTCTAATGCAGTGGTAGCCAGCCCCATTCCTGGAGAACTACCACCGTTTAAGTTTTCATTTCAACCCTAATTTGGCACACCTGACTCCACTAATTAGCAGCTCAACAAGACCTCCAGCTGTTGAATGAGGTGTGCTTTGTTATTAGAGGATTAGAGCGAAAACCTGCAAGACGTAGATCTCCAGGAACAAGATTGGTTACCACCGCTCTAATGAATCCAGAAAAAATGGTCAAGTGATGACTTCTCTGGGACGAGGGCCTGCATTGAATTAACAACTGTCCTTTACACCAGCAAAACAAAATGATAATATTACCAAAGTTTTTTCCTTCATGAATAGTTTCCTGAGTTCGGAAATCACTGAAATGAACATGCCAAACCATTGTGTAAGTCATTGTGTGTATTTCAGCTTTGATTCTCCAAAGCCTACTAGAATTATTAGCTTCTTTAGAAGGTCTGTAAGATTTTAGTTTAAGTCATTTTATGCCATTGGACAACAACCATATTTTTTCACTTAAATATGCTGCAGTGGCATTAGTCTATAAATTTGTAAACATGAGAACGTTATCATGTATAAGTAATAAAACAGAATGAACAATGATTTCTGAAATCATTACTTTGGACATTGAAACAGAGTAAGCTAGTATAAATACGTATGTAGTATAAATATGTATGTGTACTTTTTGGGGGAACAAGGGATTTTCTCACCTTTTTAAAGATTTTTAAGCTTGTCACAGCAAGGTATCAAATGCACTTGCTTTCAGTTTTTTAAATTGATTGTAAGTGGTATCATAACAAAAATTAACAAAATATTCTGAAACATCACCTGAAAATAAACAAGGATAGCAGAGGTATTCATTTGGTGAAAAACACCTCTATGACAAGAGGTAAAACATTACATATACAGTAATGTTATATGATGCGGAGATATTGCGCCCTCCAGTGTCTCTATAGTGGTACTACCCAGAACAAGCATTTTAAAACCACAAGACGTGAATGTTGATTGTGTTACTCAGGAGCCCAAATACTGAATTCACAAATATCATATGGATTCATTTTCCTTTATTAGAAATGTAATTAATTACACCTCAACAAAAAAAAAATATATATTCACTCACATGACATAAATATAAGGTGACTTTCATCATATTTGTTCACATTTAAACATTTACCTTCATTTTAACAGAACGCCACAAATACTCTATTTTTAAAAAATACCAAGTGCAGCATTAAAAGTAATATCAAAAGCAATATTCAATCACATTACAGAAAAACAAGTATGTCCATATCAAATGGTGCAGTTCTACTGAGTAATTAAAAGTTGCAAGTAGAAAAGGATTCAGTGCCCTGAGGTACTTCATCTGGTAATCATTACAAGTGTCGGAATAGTCGCCCTTATCCAGTTATGCGCTCTAAAACAAGGAAGACACTGAATCACAACTCAAACAACTCGTTCAATTCACTCATTCTAGCACAAGTGTCACACAGCATAATAAAACACAATCTCATTCGTTCATGTGGATTCAAAGCTTGTCACAGTACTTACCACATCTTGACAGTCACGTGTCCTATCATTTTGAATGCTCGAAGAACATGAAGTCCTACACAGTTAAGATGAGATTCAAAAAGGCCATAATCAAACAGGGTATCAGACATTTCCTTTTTTTTTCAGAAAGCACAGAGAACGATAACACGTGAAATGCTAAAGTACAGTGCCAATGACACGCTCTTGTGTTACTTGCACAGATGAAAAAAACATCTGGCACACATTCGCTGAAAATGTATATATAGGTTTTATTGAACATACAAAACCAACGTGTTTCAGTGTTTCTTTTATAACGTTGATGAAGGAATGCCACCAAAATATGTTGGTGACTGCAGTTATCTCAAAAGGCTAAATTTGATTCGCTGCATTACTTTCTTTGCACTCCTGAATCACCGTATAAAAAAATGCATTCAAGGCAATATTTTATCAAAAATAATTTTGCCAGTAACATGATAATGTCTGAATGGCTCGCAATGAGAATCAGAGACGAGGCCAGTGTCACTGTCGGACGTGAACTTACGATGAGAAAGCACGCTCCTAGCATGACGGCTTTGATTTTAACGTCCAAGTCCATGGGAAACTTGATGCCGAAATTGTCGGCGTCGGTGTACGCCTCTCGCAGAAATCCCGTCCACTGTTTGGAGATCGTGCCAACCATTGCGGTTTCATCCAAAGACTTGACCTGGAATTAAAATCACACGGCATTCTACGTATAAGTATAAACATTGCTGTGTCTTAAAAACTAGGATGATGTCAGACAGCAAACTTATTGGCTTACATATGACTAAATGTGGGCACCAGGTGTATGTCTGATGGAATGCACAGGGATTAATTGTAATATTATGCAACGCGCAAGCAATGAGATAAACTATCTGAAACTAACTTTAATTGGAAACAAACTAAGCAAGGAACCACAACCAACATTTTGTATATTTATGTACTGGTACAGCCCGGCATGGGTTTTTTATCAGTAAACGTGGATAGTACTTAGTTCTGCTGTGCTTTGTGCGCGATTCAGCTTCCTAGAAAGCATGATTTGGAATGTGACTGTTAAAGCATCTGTGTTATGGTTTGGGTTTTTCTGAGCATGCTCTCAAATAATCTTTGATTTCAGCTTTGCGACATTCAGAGTTGGTCGTCCAAGTTTCTGTGTGCTGCATATGAATCATTTTCTTTTTAATCTGTTGTTATCACCTGGTCTGAATTATTGATGTTCTTTTGCCAAAAACCAGTATTTTCTACTGATATGCTTCTGCTATACCTCAAAGTTTACATCTGAGCAGCATTTACAGGAACAGAACGGTCCCACGATCTTTAGAACTGGCTCCTTCCTTTCATTCTGAATGGTGTATTTGGGAAGGAAAACATGCCAGTCTTGAACGACGTATCCAATGGGGTTGCCGGGCGGAGACTGGACTTCCAACTGAAAAGAGGAAGGACAGCAATAACTCAAAATTAAAAAAACATGGAACTGAAACAATGACACATTTAAGAAAACCCCAGGGGTTGCAAACTCTCCCACAGATAGAAATAACCACCAACCGACACATAAACACACCATCTCTAGCACCATGATTTTTCTGAAAACCGAAAACACTTCAAAGCTGGCAACCCGCCACGATTCTATATAATCAGCCATTTTGTTCTCGGGGCCGTAACAACATCAACACGATTCGTTCCTCTGCACTTTTGACTCGACTGTACGACCCTAGTCAGGTGACGGTACAGAGAGGCGTGGCCTGAGGGCTCGGGGGGCGGGGACGGACGAGGCGCTCGGGTACCTCCTGCAGGCAGCAGGGGCAGCAGCAGCTGCCGCACCTCAGCGGGCGCGTCACCGTGATGACCTCCTGGCCCAAGTTGTCCTGGATGTGCAGGACGAAGGGGCGCAGGGGCCCGCAGCACTGCCGGGTCATGCAGTCCGTTTCCTCGGCCGCGTAGAACACCTGCTGCCCCAGGCTGTTCTTGATGTCGTACTTGTTGTTCGTCTCCCATCCCAGGATGACTGCGGGAGGGAGGGAGACAGTATTTTGCGCATTCGTTTGGCCCGTACATTCCTTTTTTTTTTTAAAAACACAGGGCTCGTTAACTCCATGACCTTCACTATCGCGCTTCTTTGCCGTTCGGTAAATCCGTCAAACAGAAACAACAGGTTTTGTGGCACGGTCTTGATTTGGCAATCAGACCAACACGATTTTTCTGTACGATTACCAACAAGCAGCATTGTCATTCAGGTATGCAGTGTATGTGCATTGAAATTATTCATGTATAAATCTTATTCAGGAATCACCTTATCAGAGTACACCCATTATAATGAATACAGAGAAATCTTGAATTTTTAACTGGTGTCATTGTGTCAGTCAGTGACTACATGTAAGAATTTGATGCATGATAATGCAATGTAAAATTCACTGATGCCATAGAGGGATTCTTATGACAGCTTATATAAAGCATTATGGAACTAGGGTTATTTCCTGTATTGAAACAACCTGCATAACACAGTATGCTTACACTTATGTAAGGTTAGGAAAAGAGCCATGGACTTGCATACAATGACTTTGTAAATCATGACGTAGCAACTTTCAATGTGTTAAAAAGCTGAAATGACTAAACTGGACAAGTTCTTTTTTTTTCCATGACCCTGCTACGTACATCCACCAAAAGTGTCACACATTTAAATTATCATTACCTTCAGCAAGTTCCACTTTCTGTTTCACGAGCAATTGGTCAATCTGTGAGAACAAGGAGTAAAACTATTTTGAAACGAATGCAAGAATACTTTTTGAATCCAACATTGGCCTTTCCCCCAAAACTAATAAATTAGAGGCAAGAATGTACTGAGATGCATGTCCCCAATCTAGAATGCTGTAATTACCTAACCCAAGAGGAGAGACTATGCAATATCCTGAAATAACATTTTAAACCCAAAGGGAGTAATCCATTAATGGATCTTTAATGCAAAAACATAACATGTGCTAATATGGTAAACTCCTGCATAACTGACCGCAGTGGCAGATATGTCAAAGATTGGATAAACCAGTATGTTAATAAGAATGGTAACTCATGCAGTTTCAAAATATGAATATGCAAAAATGAATTCTCTCAACAAACTGATTTGTTCAATTTCAGTGTGGTGAACACAGACAATACTCAATCGCATACAGTGGGAGAGGTCCAGAAATCCTAGATAGCGCTCCATTAACGTACAGAACTTAAAATAACTTACTTCACAAGGCTGTCAACCTGGATTACAAACTGACACAGGCATTTTAATGAAGCATGGCTAGAGTTCAGTGTCCACGGCAATAATAAATCAATGAGTTTGCTGAAGTAACAAAGCTGCCCAGTTAATGGCAGAAGGTGATCTGTCAATATGTGAGCAAACACGTAAAGTCCGGGTGTGGTCCGTCACGCTTGTGCTGTTACGTGACCTGCTGGCCTGCTACGTGTTGTGCAACACGGAACCATGGAAACACGCCCGCAGAGAAAAAGAAAAGCCACCTGAGTCAGGTACTCCAGGCCCGGTGGACAGCCAGGGGGTCTCTGAGGGACCGGCATCATCACAGGTGCCTGCGGGGGCACGTAGCCTAAGGGAGAACCATGGTGCTAAATGCATAAGCAATGCATATACAGGACTTTTGAAAGATAGTTACTGTGAGTATATTATTTACACACACACAGTTTTGCTCCCTGGTAGATACTAAAACAAATAGTTTTGAATAACCACAGATATTACAGCACACAGGTTATACAGAAGCCTACCATCCACACCGGCGGAATTCGCTAAGGTCCCCCTCAAATGCACTCACCAGCGATTGTTTTACACTGTACAGAGCTCACAGTGCTGCAGAAGAAGCAGCACCGAATGGAGGAGGGGCATTTCTCTCGATGGTGAGAGCTGGCGGCTGGCGGAAACCGCCGGGAGGAAATAACTCAGCGGACACTACAGGAAACATGGCTGGCCAAAACCAACCAAACCCCTTCCTCCCGCCGCCGCTAACTCCCGGGCATTGTCTACTCGTTACGCAGTCAAGGATCAAGCCTGCAGTATCTAGGCTATGGTACTTGCCATGCCATCCAAGTACCCTTTACTCACATTTGATTTAATTGCGGTTACTTTTCGGACGTACCTGGCGGCACGGGGACAGCAGTGGCCATGCCAGGTGGCACAGGAACAGCAGTGCCCATAGCAGCAGGATTCACCTCATTCCTGCCAGGCTGTAGATCAATGGCATACGCTGCAAAAAAGGCTAGTGCATTATATTCTGCACATTGCTAAGTAACAGAATATACGATGCAGTTTTTGTTAAAAACTGAAATGTAAATTCATGGCCACGGTAAGAAATTAACTTATCAAAATGATATATATATATATAATGACAAGAATTTTTTTTTGAAAAAAAAGTCCAAAGTAAAATTATATGATAAAAATATAGATGCAGTTCTGAGCCAGAACTGCTTAGCTTCTGGCCACCAGATCATCTCCGAAAGACACATGGTTTTAAACATTTCCTTTGCATCTCCCCTTTATGATTATTTTTTAAAATATTGTTTTATATACATTTTTTTCTGTATCATGCATCAGTTTTAGATCATCACTTCTCATTTGCAGACAAACCTTTATATTTGATTCTTTGTTTAGTTAATGCACCATACTAAGAACTTCAATTGTTGACTTCATGTTGATTTATTTTAATTCCACACATTGACTCTCCTCATGTCTTTTTTTTTGTCATCAGCAACCCCAACTTTTATTGTGAGGGCCCAAAGGTGAAATGACACTCCGTTAAATATTAAATGTCATAAAACTCAGTGATTCATGTCATAAAAACACAGCTGATGTCTGCAGATACAGGAGGTTTAGGGGTGGCGGGAGAGAGATACCTGGAGGCCCATGTAGGTTATCCTCAGCATAGACTTTGTTACCTGCAAGTATAACAGAACTCATATATGAATGCACACCATAGCAGGGACACACCCAGAACGTTCAGCTGCATTTGTGAGCCTCTTTCCCCAGCCCTCCCACCAATCAGAAAGGACTAAGGCCGAGAGTGATTCCAGCACACGATACCTAACGGCTTCATGCAAGAGCTGTCACAAGAAGTTATTACGGCCTCTGACACTGAGCAGTATGCTACGCAACAGAGATCACAGGTGACCACAGCAACAAGACCCTTCAGAGTTTATAGCTGTTTTGCCATTAAAGTAATAATTAATAATTAAAGAAATAAAACAGGGATAAATTACACCGATATAATAACAATTATTATGCAAATGATACCCTCTTGTAAATGTCTTTGGGTGTTCTTTTTAAATAAATCTGATTTGGTTTATGACATCATCACAGGAGGAGAGCTATTCCTAGAGTAAGGGTTGTAATTTTAGTATATTACCCAAACAGTCCATCAGAAAGACAAGTAAAGCATCTAAAATGTTTGTTCAATAATACAAGATGCCACTGACAGCTGATGATGGAAAAAAAGGTCTATGTTAACCATTTATGAGTCCCACAAAAGCCATCATCCACTGTAGCAACTTCTGTCACCCACATAATGACAGGAAAAGTGAAAAGATTAAATTCTTTGCGGGACGTGGAGCGTGTATTGGCTCAGTTGTGTTGAAATGTGGTTGTACCAAAGATTTATAGTTGTCTGTGACATCTTGTTTTTTATGCTTTTATTCCATTGGACTGTAAAAAAGACAAAGGATTATATATCTGATGTTTGCTGTTCTGGCACCATGATATATATGAAGACCATTTCGCAATTCCACTTAAACAGGGCATACTTTCTGGGAAGCTCTTTCCTGCATGCACTCCAGAGCAGCACTGACACTAGCAATTTGTGGGGATGGACAATACTCAATTCAATTTTGTTTGTATAGCATGTTTTACATAGATGCTGTCACAAATGTTCTTTGCAGAGACAGAAAAAGTCACCCGAAGAGAGGCCTGAAGCCCCAAAAATCCAGCAAGTGAGGTAAAAATCTCCTGATACTAAGCTTATGACTGAGGCCACCAGCTTGTCTCCACCCTGTGACCTGCAGGGATTTGAACTTGCATTTCAATGGTTTTCCTCCAGGGGACCCCGCGTGATCCAGGTGCTCCAAAGGCACAGTCAAGTGACTATTAGTAATAATTAGTTGACATAATATGGAGAGTCAGATAGGAAAGTGAACATATATGGAAAGCTATGAAAAGCATGTCTTTGACCCAGCAGTCCTCACTCCTGATTGTGGAGAGCCGCAGGACCTCTTGGCTTTCGCCGTTACTCAAACTTGAGTAGCACAGCAATTGATCAGTTTAAAGCAGTTGATTACAAAGTTAACTCAAGTCACCTGGTTTCTTGGGTCTAAATTGGTTGCTGATCTTAAGGATCTTAAGTGGCTTTCCAGGACCAGGATTGAGTAACATTGCAGTAAAAAGAAAAACACGTCCATATGAAGCAGGGATATTATCTAAAAGGGCTGGTGTGGCTGCAGGTTTTGTGTTAGCCCAGCACTAAGACACCTAATTCTATTTAAAGTCTTGATTGAAGACCATGAATTTATTTTTTATTGAGCTTTTTGGTACGTTAAATTTAAGTTAAATTTTATATAACTGCTCTCATTTTTAATGTGGTTCATTTCCCACTGCTTTTAACAAAATCATGCCCCTGTATACCATTTAAAAATAATGTAGCATGTCCATGTCTGTAAGTAATCTAACAGAATTTGACATATCGCTTGTAAACATGCCTGTCAATAATCATCTGTGCTTAATTAATGGCAATTACTTTACCAATTTAGATTACTGAGGTGGTGTAAATGGGATGAGTGTTTGTTCACGGACTGCTCCTGCCTTGTTCTTTGCCCTGAGTTAATGGGCTCGCTCCAGCCCTGCCCCTCGCTCTGTGGTCGCAGCCCTGTTCCTCCCCTGGGGCCTCATTTATAAAAATGTTCTTAGATGTATGCTTGAACTTAGTCTTAGGATCATTTCCGACGGTGTGCTTACGTTAGATTCATAAAAGATACTGTGCATAAAAAACCTTGCTTACGCAGGTTCCAAGAAGCCCATTTGTAACTTATGCACCTGTGATCTATAAATCTCAAATGAATTTAAAATTGACGGCACCTGAACGTGCCTTACAATCAGCGATTTCCCCTTATATAATGCTAGCACAAATGAGGGTTTAGTCAGGAATAACCATGAACCAAAAGATAAAAGCAAACTTTTTGGAAAACAAGATTGCGGCGATGGTAGAGGAGACTGAAGACAGACAACACGTATTATTCGGTGGACTAAATAGTGGGTTGACAAACAAAGCCAAACAGGTAGCTTGGAAGTGTGTCGCTGCTGCAGTGAACGAGGTAGGGCAGCAAAAAGCTAATGCAAAGTTCACCACAGGCTTGGACACAAATGCATCCCAAACTGCAATACCCCTACATAACCAGCAGGAAAATCACTTGCGTCAAGTCTAGACTTTGCGTAGAGCTAAGATCATTTCCACGTCAAAGTAAGGTTTTATAAGTAACTACTTATACGTGGTTTTCTGTGTAAGTCATACTATAAAACAGACTTACGATCATACTTGATCGTAAGTCCGTTTTATAAATGAGGCCCCTGGTCCATGCCCACATTTTGATGCAGCTATGCACACTATGCTTCCCTTCATTTGGACTCATACTTTTCCAGCTAGTTTATTACCTCAACTGTACCCTGCTCAACCCATTTTATTTGCTGTACATTTCTGTAACATCTATTTTACTGCTATTTTACAACAGGCCGGCCAGAGGAGGATGGACCCTCCCCCCCCCATAGCTGTGTTTGTCCTGAGATTTCTTCACATTGGGGAGTGTTTTCTCGCCACCGTTTCAGGGTTTTTCTCCCCAATGGATAGTCTTTTTAATCATGTGCTAGCTATTTGGGGGTTCAGGCCTGGTTTTTTCTCTTTTTATACTAGTCTGTAAAGCAACTTTGTGACAGTTTTTAATAAAAAGCTCTATACAAATAAAACTGATTGATTTGATTGTGCTCTATTTGTGCACTATTATGAATAATTTGGATGCCGATATACCTTTTCTTTGCACAGACTAAATACAAATGGTTATAGAACAAGTATATCACAAAGCATTATTTTCTCTGATGGAAAAGAATATGATATTGTGACTGTAGTAGCATCTATCCGTGGATGACACTAGATTAATCAGCCAAACTTCATGGTATTGCAGTGCAAGGTTTCCTCTGGAGGACCAGGTTTGCAGAGGCAGAACTTTCATACCCATTAAATCTGTTAAAATAACACATATGCCATGTATTTGCACTGAGCCACACCCTCAAATTACTAATCCAGCCCCGTTCAACCCACCCAGAGCAAGCACAAAAAACAGGTAAGAAAATAAATATGCTCAGTGCAAACTTCCTAGCACAGGTCTGCTTTCCAACATATCAATCTGCTCTTGTGACAGCTTTATTTGTGTTAGCAAGGGGCTTGCTCAACTCACAGGGGCCCTGTAAATAAGGGGTGGGCAATTCTAATCCTGGAGGGTCGGTGTGTATGCAGGTTTTTCTTTCCATCAATTACCCAGGCTAAATTAGCTAATTGCCTATATACCAGCACTGGTTCACTAGACGACAGTAACATATTCCACGAAGGGACACAAAAACAGTCTTTGGCTCTCATGTGTGCACTTATCAAGAAATGTAGCTAAAATGTCAGAAGGCATAAACATGAAGGCTTATTAAAGGGCCAGAAGTTGGCATGAAAGACCAGAAACGAACCACGGTGCTCATTGTTCACTTCTGCTTTAAATATTCAAGACCTGGGGCCTGGCCACTTGCTGTACCGCAGGCCCTGGTGTCCTAAAAACCTTTTTGAACATCAATCCAGTATTTTTCTGTAAATGTCAATATATAAATAAATGTGTTGCTTTGTTCAATTCGAACAAAATTCAAGTTATGTTCGAATTGAACAAAGTAACACATTTAGTTATATATAGACACATTTACTGTTTGTCACTGTCTGGCTTGAGGCTGTTTTGATATTTTAGCTACATTTCTATACAAGTGCATGATTGCTGAAGTGCTGATTTTTTTATATTGATTGATCTATTCAGACAAGACAGCTAACTATGCTAACGGTATTGTTAATTCTAGCAGTTATCATTGCACTGTTGCTTCCCCTTTGCCTCCTTTAACGTACTTGGTGCAGTCATGGTAGAGTGAGCATGAACGTCTCCCAGGAAATCTGAAATGATGCAGAAAAACTGGATTAGCAGGTTTTCAACTTTTGCACAGATAACTTCTCTTTAATAACCAGAGGGAAAACACGAGCCAGAATATTACAGGATGCATAAAAAGTGTTTCTATGTGGAAAAACAAAATATTGAAAATAATATTTATCTCCCGCAAAACAATTCCACAGCAAAGCAGCAATTTAGTAAATGGTACATAATTACAAATGGCTGATAATTTGACAATGCATCAAACTAGAATATAATACTATTCAAAGGGGCAAGGTACTGTAGGGGTTAGTGTAGTCACCTGATCACCATTTAGTTCCGTCTAGATATACTTATTCGGTAAGCCAAATGAGAATGTTTTAAGTACTGACTTCATGAACTTTTCAGTATAACCTCCTAATAAAATTATATAAAAAGTTGCTGAAATAACATGGAAAGCACAATGCTGTGAACATACTGTAGCTTTCCTGTGCAATCCTCCTTAATACCTTTGTTGCTTAGCAATTTGATAAAACACAAAACTTAAAAACAAGTGAAACAGAGAAGAATTTATGTCAGATTACTGGTGTTTGTATTTGTATGTATTTCTTTTCCATATTTATTATAGAAATCATCTGCAACTCACACTGAGTGTGTTGCTTTGCTTTTGCCCTAAGTTGTTCTGGTGAGCAGCAGTTAGCAGCAGATTTGTTAAAAGTAATTTATTGTAAAATCCCATTATTATGTCAACTTTGCTGCAAAAAACATAGGTTGGTGGTTTTACATAGAATCACTGAAAAGTTGTTATATATTTTGCATTCATTTAAAAAATAGTATTGTAGTTCATGATTCGTCTCATTACATGACATTACATTATAATCACTTAGCCAACACTCTTAACCAAAGCAACTGTAACTGTGTTACATTAGGGGCAGTCTCTGGAATACAAAACTGTGATATCTATAAATAAAAGTATCCTTACACACCTATACAAAATTGCTATTTTCAAAAGGAAATCCAAAAAAGCAGGCAACAACTAAAGAGGGTCAGGGGTTTGACCTGAAAAAGACATTGGATTGATATAAACATTAACATGTTTAATTAATACATAAATATCGGGACATATACATCTTGCACCTGTATTGCAATGTGCAGACATTGTTTTGCACCGATATATGAAAAGAAAAAAAAGTGTCCATATTTTAATCGCATATGATTAATCGACTTACTTCAGTTCGTTCACTGATTCGTGAACGATACCACGAGCTCCACTGACTTGCTGCTTTGTTTCAATGCCACAGAAAAACGAGATGAGCAACACGTAGACCAGTGCAGAAAATTAAGGGAATACCACAAAATATGGCAAAATTAAAACCATAATGCTACAGTAGCCTTCGCTACATTCGTTTTCAACAGGTGGGCTTTTTCAGGAAGCAGTTACTGAGGCTGTTATTACAGTGCTTATGTATGACGTCTGATAAAATGTTCATATGATACATACATAATGGTAGCCTACATTATTATATCCACAGTGGAAATTACTTTTTCAAATAATTCATATGACTTTACAACGTTGTTCCAACTTATTTCCTCTTCATTATCACAAAAAAATGTTCCTTTACATTCATATGTCTCCAAATATTAAAGACAAAGGTTGTAAAATATTTTCCAAAAGTTCAACAAGTACATAGCAACATCATATTATTTAGGGTCCTATCATAACCATGGCAAATAGTGGTTTCCATTTCCGTATGTATATCCCCGTAGGCTATGTTATCCCTCGTGTTGCTGCGCTGTGTATTTGGGCAACGAATTGCAGTATATTATGATTTAACTCAAGAATACGATTTCATATCACGCGCATCACAATTAAACACTTTGAATACTCACCAGAAGGCTAAGCGTTGGAAAGAAGTTCAGTTACGAACGACGCGAACGCCACGGGCGCAGTCAATAGTCCCTTTCGTTATACCTCTCGTTTCCTAGTACCGCGCGGTGTTGCCAGGTTGATTTGAAAACCCGACCAAAGTGACGTCATGTGGATTCCGAGAAACCCGTGAGGTTACTCAACCACATTACAAGCAGCAAATGCCAATACGACCCTGATTTCTGAGGGGAAAATCTGAATGGCTGCTTACAAACAAGTATTTGGAAAATACAAACATTACAAGTCTACATAATTGACTAAAAGAGCCACAGCTGGCAACACTAATATGGCATTATGCATATGAATACATAATGTTTTATTTATGAAAACCATGAGATCACATTTGCGCTTCTATAGGGCCTATCCATAGCCCTATTGAGGACATAGTCCTAGTGTAATGTGGACGATGTAGCCAGTGGGTAGGAACTGGGCTTTAACGAAAGGTGCGTTGATTCGGTAGACACTGCGTTGTACCTGGAAAGGTACTTAAACTGTACGCTTCAGTAATCCAGCTGTATAAAGGATACAATAAAGCTATTAAATGGTACGCTCGGAAAAGGCGTCTTATCTGTAAGTATGTAATGTAATATTTACTGTGAAATTGCATACCCAATAAGCCTTAGGATTTTGGTGTTTTCCTCCTTCTTTTTCTTCTTCCTGCTGATCACAATAAAGAATAATTATCCCCATTTGACATTTAGTTACATCAGGCAATAACAACATTGGATACAAATGCAAAATAGCATATAAGGAAGTGCATACATTTATTTATTTATTTAGTTATTTTTACTTTGGCTGTTGCTGGGGCGCATTGGTAACTGTGGACTGCTGTGTGTGTGTGGGGGGGGGGGGGGGATCTGTGGCATCTGGGTCGGCACTTCCTGTACAGCAGCCCCTGGTGCAGTATCAGAAAGTCCCACTGACTCACCAATGCCTGCACCCCTGCAGAGAAAGCAGACAGGCAAGACACAAAAGGCTGCCGCTCCTCATACACCCACTGCAGCACTGGACACACTTCCAGGTCCTCTCCCTGAGCCTACAGAATTTGTCCAGGTGTCATCTCTTCTACAGTGAAGGTGACGCTGCAGCTGCTCACTTTGGGCAGATTTTGGGCTCGGGGCAGGTTTCGGGTTCAGGAGCGGTCTTGGACTCAAAGCTGGTCTCCTGCTCTCTTCTCTGATCCTCCCTCCATTATACATGCTTGCAGTGACAACGCTGAATACTGGCACAGGGGCGGCAAGACAGGCTTTCAGAATTGTTGTGCTCCTTACCCAGGTAGTACTCAAGGGTAAAGTGCTAGTTATGTAATAGTTCCAGACATATGTTTGCCTCATTATTACATGCCTAATAATTCCATTATTACTGTATAATTGTACACACTGGGCCAAGTTACTTGAAATAATTTAGGAAACATTGGGTAGCATTACTTTGGAATACAGCTTGTTTAATTTGTGTGAGCTAAGATAGCCATTGTTTAATGTAACATGGTGCAATTTTGATATTAATACTTTTAATGGCAGGCATATGTTTGAATTAATGACTTGTAGATAGTGCTTTGTATGTGTGAGTAACCTGGCATTTTTGTGCGTTGAAAATGTGTTTTTCATTAGATACACAAAACGATTATACATTCCTTTTTATGATCAATCATGCAGATACAAGAAGTGCCATTTCAAATGTAAAATTTTGATGGTAACCATTTTCAGTTTAGTTATGACAGGGTTGTTACATGTATGTGTGGAAAATGGAAAGTCAGATGGACAGCTGAAAAAAGGGTTTTCTTCACAATCGAAAGTATTCTTCTGTCATCCTGCAGTGGTCTACCTTGCTTGTATACTTCGACACACCCAATATTTTGGGTAAGTCTGATTGATTTATTCAGACTTCTCGGTCTCATGATGGTCTGCTTCACTGGCATTGACCCTTCGTAGGTCCTCATATTGAGAACATGACAACAGCAACAGACGCAAATGCCACACCTTGAATCAACTTTCCCACCTTTTGTTAGATTTCATGTGCAAGCACTAACAGTAGCCTACAACAACACACAGATGGTCAAGAATAAGCTGAATAGCTACTATCCAAATACTTGTGATCACCAACAACGGGGACACTGTCAGGATTCTGCTCAGTTTATGTTTTTCCTTTTTTGGCCGCCAGATGGCGGAACTTCAGTTTTGTGTTTCAGTTCGTTCTCCCTCTCTGGTGTTTAATTGTATTATTGTTTTCAATTATTCAATCATTGTTTTTGCTCGTGTCTCGTTTTCCCTTCCCTCTCTGGTGTGATTGTGAATTGTGCTCTCCTGTGTCTTGTTAGCCTTCTGTCGATTTAAGTTCTTTGTCCCCCTGACTCGGGTGCTGGTTCCTTGTGTTTCTGCCTCCGTTTCTGCCCGTGTACCTGCCGGTGCGTATCTGCCTGTGTGTGTGTTACATTACATTACATTACATTACATTACAGGCATTTGGCAGACGCTCTTATCCAGAGTGACATACAACAAAGTGTATAACCATAACCAGGAACAAGTATGACGAAACCCCTAGAGAGAAGTACCGGTCCAAGTGCAGGGAACAATCGCATAGTTCAACTTGGACCCTGAAGGTTAAACTGATTAACACTAACACAACGAGAACGGCAACAACGCAATCTATGGAAAAAATACAAGCAGTAGTCACCTACGAAACAGCTGCCTAGTTACAACCCTAAGCTTACAGTCATTTACAGGGGGGTAGGGAGGGATGGGGAGAGGTGCAGCCTGAAGAAGTGAGTCTTCAGTCGTCGTTTGAAATGGGTCAGTGTCTCAGCTGTTCTGACCTCCACAGGGAGGTCATTCCACCATCGTGGGGCCAGAGACAGGAGACGTGTTCTGGAAGTGCAGGTGCGAAGAGGGGGAGGTGCTAGGCGTCCTGAGGTAGCAGAACGGAGGGATCTGGCTGGCATGTAGGGTTTGAATATCTTGTGGAGGTATGCTGGGGCTGATCCCTTGACTGCCTGGTATGCTAGGACCAATGTTTTAAATTTGATGCGAGCTATAACAGGCAGCCAGTGGAGGGTAGTGAGCAGGGGAGTGACGTGGGAGTGTCTGGGGAGGTTGAAGACCAGACGAGCCGCAGCATTCTGAATGAGTTGCAGGGGTCTGGTGGCAGATGCCGGTAGTCCAGCCAGAAGAGAGTGTTTTGCCCCGTCTGTTGTATTCCCTCTGCGTTTTCACTGCACTTCCAGTTTTGAGTTCCCTGCAGCTCGTATTTTGAGTGTTTCGAGTTCCGTGTAGGAACTAAGTGCAACCCTTTTATGCATAGTTAAACTCACAATCATTGATCTCCACATTTGTGAATGTAGGATCGTTTTCTTTTCCAAAATTATTTTATTTTTTATTTTGTTAAGCAATGGAAACTTACAACTCTCAAATAGGTCAAATCAACTGACAATAAAACCAGATTTCCGTTTGAAAACCACACCTTCGCTAAATTTAGTCTGTTTCACCACCAACAGTACTAGCGGCTGAAAACATAGGAAGCACAGAGCCCACGACACTGCAGTTGTAGCCGACTAGTTCACAACCTCGTTATCTCGTTATCAAACGTTAAAATAACGAAATACACGTTATCAGTAGAACTGCCACTTGATGCCATACTTCATTCTAATGACAAAGCTGGTGGTTCAGGAGGTGAAACTGAAAGTGTACTTCTGAGGCTGGAATGTTTATTTTTATGAAGGACGATGGGCAAAGTGAATTACAAGAGGGAGATAACAGCTGCCTATTAATACGTTCGCGTTCCTTGATGTGTTAACGTTACTACAGTTCGCTAGGGAAACGTGAATTACTACTTTACACGTAATTGCATAACCGTAATAGCCTACATTAACTTTTTGCCTGTTTTATTTTTAATTTTTCTCCTACTGAACTAAGTTTGGATAGACTGCAAACCATCTGATGTTCTCATTTTCCATTGGTGGCAACTGTTAGCATGAATGGATTTCGTGTTCATTATAGCCAAGACCTATGACTGATACATACAGCATGTTACATCTTAAACTGATAAATATTGACTGAAATACAAGGTAAAACGTCGGTTTTTTCAATATTTCGACTGGGTTTTTTTAATGGAGGAAATTAACACACAGCTAAAACCTACAGGCTCTAAGCTTCATTTTGATGTATCGGTTGCGGGGGTTTGAAAGAAATCCCGCTGCCACACCAGGCTTGTCTCGCTAGCTCCCGCACCTCCTCCTCGATGCGAGAGTTTCCCTGAGTGATAGCCGGGAACGGTCAGCTCTTCAGCCCGCTGCCTGCTGTGCGCTGACTCGGTGGGGGCGACTACAGAATATAGCGATCACTTTTCAATAATGTGTAGTAAATTAAACGACTAGTTAGTGAAATCAAAGTCCTATGTTGCAAACAGAATGGGCATTTTCATCTAGAGGCCATCCACAATGATATGATGAATCGATTTGAAGAAACAATGTCTCAACATAATGTGTGTAACTGGTGCCGCCACGCCCCCCCCCCCCCCCTTCCTCTTCTCTCTCTCTCCTCTCTCTCTCTCTCTCTCTCTCTCTTCCCCCCCCCCCTCCCCCGTGTAGTAATAGGGCTTGGAACTGCATGGTGATTTTTGTTTCCCGAATCCGAATAATAACGAGCAACTTCGGGTATAAGAAATGTTTCCATCGCATTTTGTGCTTTCCCGAATACAGCATTCGGATTCGGATACATCCCTACTTACAACTCTCAAATATGTCAAATCAACTGACAATAAAACCAGATTTCAGTTTGAAAACCACACCTTCGCTAAATTTAGTCTGTTTCGCCACCAACAGTACTAGCGACTGAAAACATGCAGGAAGCACAGAGCACACAACACTGCAGTTGTCGTTCAGAAACATACCTTAAAAATAAACGTTATCAGTAGAACTGCCACTTGATGCCATGCTTCATTCTAATGACGAAGCTGGTGGTTCAGGAGGTGAAACTGAAAGTGTACTTCTGGAGGCTGGGATGTGTATTTTTATGAAGGACGATGGGCGAAGTGAATTACAAGGAGACAACCGCTGCCTAGTGCCTATGAATAGTGCAGGACATGCAATACATTTTAAACGCCGCAGAGAGATGTAGAGGGCATGCATTGACGTCACTTTCCCACTGGAATACGCCCCCTCAGTCGGGACTGAGTGGCAAAACATGCTGCCACATGGCTGCCTTTAGTGTAGAGCAGTGTTTCTCAACCCTGGTCCTGGGGACCCACTGCCCTGCATGTCTCAGATGTCTCCCTGCTCCAACGCACCTGATTCAAATGAATGGGTCGTTATCAGGCTTCTGCAGAGCTTAATGACGACCCATTCATTTGAATCAGGTGTGTTGGAGCAGGGAAACATCTAGAACATGCAGGGCAGTGGGTCCCCAGGACCAGGGTTGAGAAACACTGGTATTCTATGCACATCACGTCACAGTAGGTGGAAGTCACTGCAGTTACACCCACTGAGTGGAAGAAAGACTAATGAGTGATAGCGTTAGCATTCAGCTTGAATACCGTGAAAACAAAAAAACACATCTAAAATGGGAAAGAGCTGTTGTGCGATTGACTGTACAAATAGATTCAACAAGAAGGTTTCAAGGTTTTGTTTTTGCTTTGCTGTGAAACAATTCATTACAAAAAATAACAATAAAGGTGGAATGGTATGTCTTAAAATCTGTATGAGTGTGCAGAGATTCAGACAAAAAAAAGACCACACAAATTATGAACCAACTATATATAGCATGCAACTGTATACAGGGTTTCCTCCAGTAATGTATGATCATAGGCAGCCCATCTCAACTAAACAATGGTGTCACCTTGATTATCCACTTGGAATGCAACACATTTCCAGATATCTTCTTCTCTCTAAAGCATAAATGATAACATGAACCGAAGAACACAACTTTATATTACTGGTAAATGTTAACAATTGTTGACAATTCCAAGTATTTGCGGCAGGTGCAGGACACTTTCTTGTTGCTGAAAGTATAATAAAGTCACAGTAATACCACCCTCTCCTCTCAAAAGGATAACAAGAATCCAACTTAATATTACAGGTAAATAACAAAATTCTATCTTGTTTTCTATATGTTTTTCACTCTCAAGAATGGCTGAATATATGCAAGATGACAGCCCATTGGAATGGCCGTCCATGAAGGGGACTTTACATACATCGCTGTCAAACATTGAAAGCAACTACACTGAACGCCAGGACAGTTTACTACTGCAAGAAATTAGGCAACAAGCACTTTACAATGCACAAGGTAATGTCTAAAAAGTTTTTTGTATGGTTTCCCATGTATGTTTTGCATCAAGTTTAATTATTTAATTTTTCTTTGTTATTTTGAACAGAGCATTTTTATGATTGGCCAAGCCTCCTGAAAAGAGAGTGGGGAATGACAAAAGGTGAAAACAATTAGCTTGAAAAAAGTATAGTATTCTGGGAATGGATCAAAAATAATTGATTATCTAGGTCTGTTGTCTTGGGTAAAAGAATGGGATTAGCTAGGTCTCCACTGTTTGGTATTCCTGTCAACTACAATAGTTTCGTCCATGGTTCATTCCATTTGTCTAATATTACATTTTACCTAGATTTCTGAAACTATTCAGTGTGACAAATATGCAATAATAGAGGAAATAAGGAAAATCCGTTTTCATGGCACTGTAACAAATTACGACTACAGAGGTAACAATGCAAGGTGGTTTGTTTTCCAAATGACAAGATGAGCTTCCATCCACGAAGCACACTTATTTTGGTTGTAGTTAAGGTATCTTAAGTTATGATACTTTACGTTACGTGAAGTTATGTTACGTTATGTCATGTTATGTTATGGTCAAAAAGATTTTTTTTTCTTGCAAACTGCTCACATGGGCACCTTCTTCTTTCACCATTCTCCTACATGTACTTTCTCACTAGAGGGCACACATGCACAGCATCTCAAATATTCACTTGGGCCAACAACTATTAATAAATGGAATATATACATCAACTATGAACATGCACAATTGAAAGTTGATAAATGATCATTTATCATCGACAGAAATATTACCTCAATGAAGGAACAGAAAAGCAACATAAATCATGTAGACAAAATTATCCAAAGTATGATTTCCATTCATTTTGCTCTCATAGTGGGTTTCATACATTGCATGGTTCAAAGATGTGAGCACATAGGGTGTGGGTTGGTCTTTGACTGCTCAAACAAAGACCTTTGTGTACCTTTTCCAGGGGAATGGATTCCTGTTTAAATTTTTTCCTGCAATTCACTGAGGCAGTTTCTCATTTGAGCAAACCTGACAGATCTTAGCTTTTCTTAAATGTGTTTTTTGTTTGCTATCACTGAATGCCCAATGTTGTTATTTTTAACTTTCTCCTGGGTTGGACATTAGTTAAACATATCATCAGAATGTGCACTTTTCTTAAAATTTCACTTCAGAAAAGCATTTACAGGTACAGAATGGGCCCACTATCTTTAGAACTGGCTCCTTTCTCTTATTCTGAATGGTATTTTAGGAAGATATGGGTGCCAGTTCTGAATGACGTATCTGATTGGGTTCCCAGGGAAGAACTGAACTTCTATCTGAAGAAAAGCTCAAAGCATTAACATGATGGCAAATTTCTTTATGAGAACAGTATGTCATGAATTTTAACGAAGTACTGTAATTTCTACATAGCGACACCTAAATAAATAAAAATACCCTTTAATAAAAGCTGAGAATCTGCTCTACAACCACACGTGAATGGTTTCAATATCAGTAGAACTGTTCTCAAAAAATATTTTATATATTTTTATTTATTTATTTGGAGGGGGGTAGAATTCCTAGCACAGGAGCCATCCTCAATGTCACTGAACATTTCAGCTGTACAGCAACATTGTCTAATCAATTGGAAAGTGTGATTAACATGTTAGTTGAAATTGAACCTGGATCTTTTGGAACTGATTCTTAGCCGATGGTAAAAAATGCACTGTTGCTGAATTAACTTGACACATATTTGCTTTTTTCTGGCTTGCCTGTCTGGTCTTGAAGGCGACCCTTTTATGTTTTTTGATGTGCATGGGCCTGCCTTGCCAGATCACATTTGGTGTTGGTCATCCTCTGTATACATATACTGTTGATTTTCATTTTCACATTGTTATGCAATTTACTGCAAGTGTGTGAGCTCTCAGAATCAGCAGAGAAAAAGGAAGTTGGAAAAATTGTCAATTGTCTTACTCATTTATCAGTAGAAGCCACACCTATCTATTCAGTTCTAGAATTACATGGGACTTGTTTCTAGTTTCTTGTTACTAGTGTCTCGCCCATATAAAGTAACAGTTACTAGGTCAACACCACTTGATACAAAGCCATCAAACGGGGGGACATACATGTAAATAAGCAAAAGGTAACTTTTGCTCAGACATTAGGAAATTTTTTTTTTTTTTAATGCACAGAGTAGTCAATGTGTGGAATAGCCTACCAGGTCATGTAGTGGAGGCAGAAACTCTGGGTTTTAAGACCAGGTTTGATACAGTATTACAGTAGATGCTATCTAGCCTGTAGGTAATAAGAGCACCAGGTACAATCTAGTTAGGAAAATGGCATGCATTGTTGGGCTGAATGGCCTGTTCTCGTCAATATGTTATGTTTTCAGGGAATAGAGCTAACCAAAGCTGTTTCTAGATACACTGCACTTCCAAAAGTATGTGGACACCCGTTCTAATTAGTGGTTTTGGCTATTTCAGCCACGCCCATTGCTAACAGGTGCATAAAATGAAGCGTTCAGCCTAGTAATCTCCACTGACAAACATTGGCAACAGAATAGGTCGGAGTGAAGAGCTCATTGACTTTCAACGTGGCACTGCCATTGGGTGCCACCCTTCCAACAAGTCAGTTTGTCAAATTTATGCCCAGCTACAGCTGCCCCAGCCAACTGTAAGTGCTGTTATTGTGAAGTGAAAACCTGCAGGAGCAACAACAGCTCAGCCACAAAGCGGTAGCCCTCACAAGCTCACAGAATGGGACGGCCGAGTGCTGAAGCGTGTGGTGCGTGAATATCATCTGTCCTCGGTTGTGACACTCACTACCAAGCTCCAAACTACCTCTGGAATAAACGTCAGCAGAAGAACTGTTCATCAAGAACTTCATGAAATGGATTTCCGTGGCCAAGCAGCCATGAACAAGCCTAAGATCACTATATGCAATGGCAAGCCTTGGCTGGAGTGGCACACCACCATTGGACTCAGTGAAAATACAATCTCTGGAGTGATGAATCACACTTCAAATTTGGGTTTGGCAGAACACATAGTCGCAACCATACTGGCCAAAATAGTGCCAGCTGTAAAATTTGGTGGTCTGGAGCTGTTTATCATGGTTTGGGCTCAGCCCCTTCAGTGAAGGATGTTAATGCTACAGCATACAATGACATTCTAGAGAATTATGTGCTTCCAACTTCGTGATAACAGTTTGGGGCAGGCCCTTTCCTGTTTCAGCGTGACAATGCCCCCGTGTACAAAGCAAGGTCTGTGAAGAAATGGTTATCTGAGTTTGATGGGGATGAACTTGCACAGACCGCTGACCTCTACCCCATTAAACACCTTTGGGATGAATTGGAATGCCGACAGTGAGCCAGGCCTTATGCCCAACATCAGTGCTCAACTTCACTAATACTCTTGTGGCTGAATGAAAATGAATCCCTTCAACCACGTTCCAAAATCTACTGGAAAACCTTCCCAGAAAAGTGGAGGCTGTTGCAGCTGCAAAGGGGGATCCAATTACTTATCCAATGTCTGTGGTTTTGAAATGAGATGTTCACAAGTACCTACTGTATGGGTATCATGTTTAGGTGTCCATATGTAGTTTATTTGTTCAATTATGTGAAAGGTGAAGGGCTTAACGTGTTTAAATCATATGAGAAGGCTATACAGGATCAGTTGGACCAGTGGGGTTTCATGAGATGGGGATAAACAGGTGCAGTCGAGTCACAGTTAAATTCAGTATTGTACTGTATGATATGTATGGGGTAATTATCTCTCTGTTTCTGATATATTAGATGAATTGCACCATCTTGTGGTAATTTGGTAAACAGCAACTTCTACAGCACTGAATTACACAAGACTGACTATTGCTGAGGAGCTGAATTTGTTCAGTTTTATCTGAAATATACCATTGTCCCACAGCAATCTCTGTCATGAAATATGCGACAACACACCACTAAATTAAACCAGTAAAATAACAGACTGCAGACTGGATAATGTTGATTACATCTTGCTCATCAAACATTTTCAAACATTGCCATTCTGTCCATATGATCAGTCATTTAACAGGTAATATTACATCTAACTGGAGATTGGAGATATTTTTGAGGGTTCTAGAAGTTTTTATAAACTTCTTTTTATTGCCATTTGCCTTTTTGTGGAATTTTGCCAAACCCTCATCATGTACAACAACGAACACGCACCACATGACATATCATTTGTTTGGAATTTGCATTTGAAAAGACACCTCACACCTCACAATTTTCAGAGGACTCTACCCCTGGTTGAGATATTATAGGTAGTGGTTTGTATTGTCCACAATATCCAAATAATCCTCAGGGCAGGTGCTGCTATGTCTGCAGCTGCAACACCACAGTCATAACAAGGCCAGTTTCAGTCTAACTACAATGCACTCTGTCATTAAGTTTGACAATGAGATCTAAATGGCGATACGTTTGTATAAAATCACACACACGCACACAAACACATGCAGTGTGTTCAACTCATTTCATTGCATTCGTTTAGCAGATGGTTTTATCGATACTTGGTTATAAAGTGTATGTTAATTTTAAGAGGATAGAAGGAAACAAAAAGAGGTAAATATTCTACCATTCTCTCAGTGGCAATGGCAGTTCTTCACTGGTCACATATGTACAGAATGTATCCTTTGTTGATTATGAATGGTTCATAATATTAGACAATGTGTGCGGGCTATTTATAAATAAACAGTAGAAGAAAATTCATATTAAATGTAAAGAAAGATTCCCCCCTTAAAAAAAAAAAAAAAAACTACATAATTTGTGCATTGTGACACTCTCATAAAATGTCAGAGAACATGATGTGGCTGGGAATGTGGCAAAAGTGGCCCAGTTAACCAATAAATGTGACCCACCTCATATTTAAAAAAAAAACATAATAGTATTATTATGCTTTATTTTTGTTTACATACTAACCTTTTTTACACATTTGGTTGAATGCAAAGATAACACCTCCTGTAAAAGCTTGAAAGACTTTCATTGCTTGGTTTTTTCTTTAATATTAAAGAATGTAATTAGACTATAGTTACATTTTATGGTCAGCTTATGACAGGTCATAATGCTAGCTCAGGTTTGTATTTTGGTTTCCCAAGAAGATGTATACCAGTCCAAGGAGGTTCATTGAATTGGTAGGAGTGATGCAGTACCACTTGTGGACAACAGAGGCAGTAGCAGCCACGAATCCACATGATAATTCAGTTACATACTGTAAATTACTACAATTCATGCTTATTTGTGAATCAGGACTTTTCTTTCTGTTTCATTTCTCTTTTCATTAAAGGATAAAGAAGGATATTTGAAATATACATGTGCAAGGTCTGCTTAGCAGAGACCATATAAACACACAGGTATACAGCCTACAAACAGATAAACATGTAGGTTTATATGCGACAATAATTCCTAAAAAAAAAATTAATTAATTAAAAAACAGGTAGCAATTAGTTAATAGGTACAGAGATGTTCATAACCTCTGAGAACTATATTTTTGTTATATTTTTAGAGGGAAATCTTTTACACACAATATCTGGTAGAATTTAATCTGGGTGAATGTGTTTCTTGTAAAATGAATTTAGTTCAGTTAATGATAAACATGCAGTACAATAGGCATCTATACATGTGGTGATTGTGGCAGTCCTGTGTTTGTGCTGATGTAATGCTTTTCTAAACTAATACAAATGTGTTTTATACATATCCAGCTATGATTTAATCTTTTTTTTTTCTCCCACAGGGTGTAAATCAATCAGCACACAAGTCCTATTCAATAGGATAGGAAACTGTTATCATCCATACAGGGGAAAGAGATGGTCCAAATCACACAGTCACATTTTTTTTTCTCTGACTGAGATCAAAAGGAATTATTGAAAAGCTTAAAATCAAGGCATTCCCCAACACCAACTGTCCAAACAGACAGGGGAAGGGGCAGGGGTCTTCTTTGAAGAAACACTGCAGGCTGTCCATGCATGCCCACTGATCTGAGGTCTGTCAATAGCCCTTCCGTCTCTCCCACTGTCCTGGCTCAGAGCAAGATTTATGGACTGAAAACAAAAAGGAAAAAAAAAGAAGAAAATCCAAACATTTCCCACACAGACAAGAATGGTCCAGTCTTTTACTTTTTTAGTGTGTGTGTGTACGTGTGTGTGTATGTTAACGCATACTTGTGTATTTATGTGCGTGCTTGTGTAGGGGTTTGTTTGTCTGTGTTTGTATGGATGTTTCTGGGTGGAGGGACTATGCTATGTGCCAATTCATTTCATATTGTTGTGTGTGTATGCATAAATGTGTGTGTGTGCGTGTGGGGTGGGTAGCGGGGGTGGGTGTATGTGCTACTTTCTGTGTTTATGTGTGTGTTTTCGTAAAAAGCCCTCCATTATGCCATTTTAATTTTCTAGTCCATTATCTCAGCTTAAATTAACTGTTACAATACACAGCGTCTCACTGAAAGCTAGCACCTCCCCTTCTCAAACAGTTAGACTCTTCTCTTACCACTCTAGATTAGTGCCATAAACAAAATTGCTGCTGTAGTGCCAGTAGTCACAACGTGCAGAAACTACACGGAGGAACCAGCGTGTAACAGCTTTGAAATGTAAATCAAGGGTGGAAAATAAGCAAGTCAGTGCAATTTGAGCGGGGTTGGATGCCAACCGCTTCGCCCTACAGATGCCAGTGTGTGTCCTCCAGTCCAGCGCCGTGCTTCGTTTGGTGTGACTTTCTGTGACGATAACAGAGGCCCGACAGCGAGCCACACACTGGCACCCGACTCCGGTTTCCACGGTGACTTTATAATTGTTTTGGAAACGCTCCAAGCTCCACTTGGTTCCAAGAGCAGCGTCTTCTCTCAGCCGAAACACACATGAAATGAGAAAATGCGTATATGCAGCCAGATGGTAAGATTATATAGCTCTTTGCAAGATAGTTCAGGTATAATTTAGCAATAAATTGCATACTGAGCATATGTTTGATGCGTGTTGTCCTGAAGGCCAAGTACGCACTATACGCATGTTTCAGTTGCAGCCAGGTTCATAAAGACAGAGGACGAAGAGATGTTTCATTTTCTAGCATCTATTATGATTCCATTGATTTGTGCAATGAAATGGTTTTCAGATTTTTTCAAATACAAACAAAAAGAAAATATTAGCAGTAGCCTATCTATAGCGGACTATGAAACCAATATGTAAAATCTTATGTAAAAAAAAACGACCAGGAATTTCAGCTTAAGAAAACCTTTCCCTCATTTTAGTAAATAAAAAAGTCAAAATGCATAAATTAAGCAAAACAAAACAATAAGCGTTTTCTGCATTCTTAGCACGTGCCTGTTAATTCTGGTGTGTGTGGCTCTCCCGATTGTTTTGGCATTAGAACGGAAAAAAGCATTTGCCTGTATTCAGTCAACATCCCTTTTTTCCTGTTTTGAGAGTACACAAATGTGCGGAATATATATATTATTTTTTTTAATGATGAAAGTTTGTTTGTAATGGGGAAAAAAGTTAAGCATGAATGTTGAATGATTCAAGACTGTGTCTGAAAATACCAGGCTGGACAAGTACTGGAAAGACGGAAGCCTTCACAGAGATCTTTCCTGTGCAAGTTTCCAGAGCAGACAAGAGTGAGGGGACACACCCTGGGAAGAGCTCTCCTCTAATGGGTCCTCGAGCCCTTTGTGCACGGTTCCGTCGCACCTGTCACTTTGGGTGCGTGATTATCCAGAGCCGCGTGGGCCAGAGAGCCAGGGGACTCACTAACCACTGTGCCGGTGACACTAATTAAAATAACATATTGCCTCAAGGGTAGTACGCCCCCTGTTGCTTTTTTATTTTTGTAATAGTCCGTAAACCTGAAGACAAGTGGGTTTTTTTTCTTTGTTTCCTTTATTTTGCGGCTAGCGATGCCATTTCTTGCACTCATTAACAAAAAAATGAGGAATGGTACATGGATGTGAAGATGCCATTACAGGAGTAATGTAAAAAGGGAGACATAAAAGTGGTCTGTGGCGTTTTTGCTAAAAGAGCGTACCACCGTCCTTACCTCAAGAGACCCCCCACCCCACCCCACCCCCATTCATGACTCGTTCATGAATGTTCTTCAAGTGTTTATGGAGTGGTAGTTTTTTGAGCTGTTTATGGACTAGGGAAGATAGCAGGGGTCTGTTGAACTGCTATACAGCATTACAGAAACACATATGCCAAAACTATCATTGAGGTAGAAGTCCGTAAAATAATGGAATTTGACCCAGCTACTGACCTAGTTACTGGGTCACCCACAGATTAAAAGAAATACATAAAACAACCAAAAAGGAATATTGCCTATATAATGGTCAATTTTGACTGTGATCACAATCTTATTTACAAAACACGTATCCTCTGAGACCTGGCTGAATTTTTTTTCAAGTACTTAAATTTCTTGACATAATAGTGTCTTGGATCAAATGTTACTGTGAAAATATTTTCAAAAATGTATTTGTTTTTATTGAATTTCTGTTGTAATGTAGGTTTCAGCATAGTGGGATATATGGTTCTTAACATTAAGACCAGTGACTCATATCCCCTAAATGACTTGCCAGGTTACATCAGTTTATTATACCATTCAATAACTGCATAGCTTTATAAAGGTTTGTAAAATATAATTTTGTTAAGGTGTTTATCAATGAGGAGTATTTTGGATAGGTACTATATTTGGACATACAACCGCTGTACTGTTACCTCTATTGTCATTTTAAAAGTGTGTGTGAGAGACAGAGAAGTACATTAGGTATATCAGGTGAGAACTTGGAGCTGGTGACAGTCTCCCACAGCTAGCACCCAGGATGAACGAGGAAGCTTTGGATGAGCTCTCCAGAACTCTCACAAACCAGGCAATCACTACTACCACACCACACAGGAAGTATCACTGGCCTTCAGGAGTATGCCATCAGGCACTGCACCATATGTCAGCTACAAATAGATGAAACAGACAGAAATTCCAGGCTATGACTTTGACAGTATTGTTCTCCACTCCCAGATGAGGAAATAAAACTACAGCACATCTTTTTTTCCCCCCCTCCCAGTACGTATAGATTTTGCAGGACCAATCTTGGGATGACATCTGAATTCCTCCAGTCTTGAACTGACATCTGGGTTTCCACACAGTACCATATACTTAACTACATACTTCACCCTCTGCAAGGAAGATTTGTGGAGGAGGATGATCTTTATTTGAAAGGAGAATTATTGTTTTACAAGGAAAGGAAATTACTGGTGTGTGGTTTCCTTTACGACTAGTAGCAACTCACTATAGTATTAGCGTTGAAAATATGTCAGCACATTACACTTAAAGTAGTGTATATGGAATATTTCACTGTCAGATTCTCTGTCAGAAAAATATTCTCCTGAAGCAGTATCTTCCCATTAGATTTTCACACAAGTATAAAGATAAAAAAACATAACAAAGTACATGAATTCATTGACAGTTCAATGTGGTATTATCAAAACAAATACCATGTTGGACAATAGGTTTGCTTATTTATTTTACTAGGATGGTTTCCTGTGATCCTTATTCCTTATGCTTCTTAGCTGCGTGCTGTGTGCATCTGGCCGTCCGAAGTGACGATCGGTGTCCATCACCTCGTGGATGAATCTGTAAATCTGCTGTCCAATGACGCTGTCAGCGCCAGGTCATAAAATGGCGGGAGGTTCCAGAGTCTTGCTCTTTTGCGAGCGAGCTTTCACCACATCATGGTTACAGAAGCGCCTGGTCTGCATCTGGTTTTTTTTTTCTGGGTGGGGGGGGGTGCAGGAAAACTCTGGGCCCATCTGCAAACTGTGCATCGTTTCTCCTCAACACTTGAAAAAACAAAGGTGTTACTTTTCAAAGCAGGCCAAGGGACCCCTGCAGATCATCCTCTGCAGCAGTTCAGAGAAGGTGGGGCAACTTCTGAGGCTCGCTGCTCCTCCTAGACACCTCCACCTCCAGGGGTCTTCTGGGCATGTCATAACTGTGGCCTCTGTAACACGGGTTACTGCCGATGAGGCCAGCCATAGTAGACAGATGAAACCTTAAGAATTTCCTTTCATGGTTTCTCTTAAATTTCTACCACAGCAGGCTCACAGGACCGGCAGGAGTGCCTCTGGTGCATTACTGTGCATTGCCAACAGAGGGTGCCATGAGCCCAAGTTTCCTCAATATGACAAGTGGAAAAGAACAAGATGTACCCTCTCCATTTTAGTTTGTGTTGGACCATGCGATGCTGTTTTGACTAGCCTTACAAAATGAGGGCCCAAAGTCTGTAAGCCTGTGAGAAAAGCAGGCTCCATCTGTGGCGTTATGAATGAAAAGGCCAGAAGAATCTTGAATACCTTCAGCGGCTTACACAGCAATACACACTGCTAGCGTAACCATAGTACCACTTTGACCGGCCAATTCAATTAGTCATGTAAAATGTAACATCAGTTCATGGCAATTGCACGGTTGTAGCAGAATAAAATGGAGGATCTTGATTTCCCATCATACTGTACCTCAGATGTTCCCCTTGGAGTCAACATTACATTCTCAAGTAATAAAATTTAATTGTCCAAAACAGACCCATGCCAGGGTAAAAGAAAACGATTATTACTAGACTGATGTTATGAGTGTTGGTAATGTTACTTTCACAACTATTGCAGCCATTTACATTTACATTAGACTAACAGAATAAAACTACAGAAGAGATCATGACATTTGAGTCTAATAGTAAATTATCAGTGAGGATGCACTATGTGGCAATTTCAAGTCGCAGAACAGTTTCTCAAACATTGAGAAAGTAGTCTGCTTATAAACTGCTTTTATAAAAAATAAAATTACATTTATTTATTAATGACAAAAAACTTTTATTTTTAAATTGTGGAAGTAGAACATTATTAGAACAATAAAAAAGCAAAATGATTATTGAAAAAATAAGCATATACAGAACTATTATAGTTGCAAATATTCATCACGCAAAGTTTTAATTTTTCAATGTCTAGAGAACTTAAAATATCTTGTACATTATTTATTTAACTTAAATTTTCCCCAATTAAAGATTGCAAGTACTGATTACAGAATATTTAAATTTTAAACATAATTAATATCATGTCCCATATTCATAAAGTCTAGCCATTATTTAGGAACATACCTTGTTCTGGTAAGGAAAAATAACTAGTGCCTGTAGTCTGGATTAAGCTTGGACATTGATTTATACCTATATAGCCTCGCCAACTGTTTTAAAAGTTTATTCAGTCTTTATCATTATTAAATATAAGCTAATTTTCAATGATTTTCTTTTTTGATATGCGCACATAAATGCATGCATGCATGCAAGTGCATGCACACACACACACACACACAGACACACACACACAGACACGCACACAGCAGGTAGGCCAATACATTTTTTGAATCTGTCTGTTGACCTCGCTGACGCACCGGCGGAGACCGAGAGGACACTGATTTGCGAGGAGGATGATGGGAGCAGAGACGAGTGCTGAAGTCACGCGGCAGGACCCGTGCTCCCCCACCAGAAAGTTCCAGTTCCCCCGCCTGGAGGCGGCCCACGCCGAACTCTCTCAGCGGCCGGGCTTCTCGAGCGAAACCTCCCGCGTAGAGGGGCATCACAGCGCCAATCAAAGGGAAGCGCAGCGGAGAGAGGCTTCTTTCTGCCGCGGGAACAAACACGTTGGTATCAACAGGCGACTTCCAGTTGTGGGATATTTTGTTATGTTAAATAGGTCCCGGGGTGCTGCGATGTTTGGCCGTGGGAGCCTCTAATGTGCAAACTGATGTCCCGAACATTGTGTACAACGCCACGATTCCATTAACAATTTCCTATAAGAATTTTTGTCGGGAAATTATCGAAAAACTAACTTTAAATGTCATTTAAGTCAGCTCTTTGTTTTGATATGATTCTACTTAGTAGTAGTCAGCATTGTGATATGACATCTATATTTTCCCCCACAGGAATTTTAGGATATCGACTTGTTTTCTGCCTCGTAATAAGGAGATTTTATTAAAAGAATTCTATTAAAAGTGTTTGTGTCGGGGGCGGGGGGAAGGAGGGTGGGGCAGGGGGAGTTGGGGGCAATTTGAAATATGATGTTGTCATCCTGAAGGAAAGAAAAAAGAAAATACATTTAAAAAGGGTTACATCCATCTATTCCTCTGACAGCGATCATTCATCTCATTATGTTATTCCTTAATCCAGTTGATCTGGGCTCGACGTAGGCCAGTTGAGCCTGTTGGAATGGTTTCATAAGCGTGATGGATGCCGTTGTCAGAAACGCCAAGGTCAATATATGACGTTCAGAGTACGAGAACTTGCTTATTCCGAAGCGGCCTCCATATATCAGCCTTGCTATTTGACCTCACTCTCCTTCTGTAATAACACACTAAGAGAGGACAACCGCTGGGCTCATTCCTATATGCTCATGTGGATTTTAAATGAGGTCATAGCTTTCCTAAAAGTCCCATGTCGCGTGTGTATCATTCTCCTGCTACAAATGGGGGAAAAAAACTACTTACATTTTTAATTCCATTTAAGGATGTACATATGTGCTTAAACAGGACATATCCACATCTCTGTCTCTCACACACATACCTGTACACAAGGTCAATACATAATATAGATAGTCCAAAGGGAATGTGTGGTTGTTGTCTGAAAATAAGGTCAGCACTTTACACAGGTAATTGTTTACGTGACATATTTTATGGAAATAGAGAGCTTGTTGATTAATGTTCATTTACATGATAATTATTACACTCTCAGAACATATGTGTTAGAACACATTTTTAACAAACCTCCATGTCTGGTTGCACAAAACACTTTGTGTTATTGTGAAAAAGTCTCCCTTTGTAACATGAATTATATGTTTGTAAAAATAGTAACTATGACACAGTATGTCTTGAAAGTAACACAAAAGTAGTAACATGAAGTGTGTTACATATTAACACATTCTTTTTAAGAGTGTAGAAAAAAAGGTACATATTTATTTGTTAACTGTCCCAAGAATGTTATATGTCTCTAGAAGGGCGCCTGAAAGATTTTACAACTGAGAGAATCTGAAAAAACAATGTTACTTCCCAGAAGTTGGTTGAGAAGAGTATAATCACTGACTGTTCTAAAAAATTGGATTATTCATTATCTGTAAGTAACGGATCTGACTGCACACTACTGTTTGAACTACT
Source organism: Anguilla rostrata (assembly GCF_018555375.3). Lineage (NCBI taxonomy): Eukaryota > Metazoa > Chordata > Actinopteri > Anguilliformes > Anguillidae > Anguilla > Anguilla rostrata. Next base: position 16,895,892 of record NC_057938.1, on the reverse strand, counting down.
TATCAAACAGTTATTGAACGGACTCAAATGTAAGTCTCACAAATACTGTCGTTAATGCTTCATATCCTATTTATAATCCATGTGTAAATGTAAAATGTGAATTTCATTTAAGGTTCATGTTATTAATTATTTAACCTGCTCAGTTCTGCATGGCACACATGCCAATTTAGGACATTTCCATATATTCTAAGGAAATGTTGTAGAAAGCATTTCTATTCTTTCTAATTTAACAATCTACAATCAACATTGTAAAAGTATAAAAGTATTTGTCAGTGTGAGGGGAAAAATGTAAGTATTTCAAAGGCATGTTGTAATTTTGAACACAGTACATATTTGTATTTGAAACCTTCTGTAAAAAGATAATATGTGTAACCTCTTCAAGGGGATATTTCATGAAAAAATAGAAAGACATCCATGGAACTGTTGACAGAGGGCCTTTGCTAATGGCGAAGGAATCTTCACCTGAGCAGGATTCAACACAGAGCAATCATCCAAACTGAATAACGCTCTCAGAACCCTTTATTAAGTGTGTACTGTATTTTAAATACGTTCCACTGAGTATCCATCCAACTTCAGTAGACATATACGTGGACATATACACTCTATTTTGTGACCTTGTGTCTTGCCCTGACCTCACTTTCCCCCTCGAGTCTTTCATGGTCAGGTCTAAATGATGTTACCATGCAGAGAAAGTGGTTCCCCCAAACAATGTACCCCACTGTCTCTACTGACAAATATGCCCTCTCCAGCCACCAGTGGGGAAACTGACAAACAGGAAATCGATGGGAGCCCTCGGCATTGCCTTTCATTAATATTTGTGCTGGGCCACTGGCCTCCAGAGATTCTAGAAAGCAAAATCAATTAATAACGGCGATGTTAATAGTTTTCGCTTTCCGAGAATAAGAAAAAAAAAAATCAAGTATTCCCTTGATGTGAATAGTTATAATTACGGTAAACGCTCCCTACATAATTACATTTGAATTAACAGCATACATAAATATACCGTTTGCTAGTGTATCTTAAGTCGTCATTAAGTCTTTCTGTTAATATTTAATGTCCAACATTTAAAATGTCACAGCAGAAATAAACACATTTTACAGACTGGTTAAGCGCTGTACTTCCAGTGTTAATTGCAAATGGCAGTATTCATTATGGATGAGGTGGCCCTAGTGAGGCCTGCGTGCTGTAAACTGAAAAGGGTTGTTGTTTCACAGACCCGGAAAGAGCAAACGTTTGGCTCTAAGTAGGACATGCCCCACAACAATGCAACAGCAGCATTTATACAATGTTCTGCATCGTTGTAATAACTGTTGCGACGATGATTCATTTGTTACACGGACAAGATTTTTCTGGAAACTCATCATTTCCACTTCCCTCAATCAGATGTACGAGTTAGGTCACCTGGCATGTAACAAGTTTGGCCCTACCACTCAGGAAAGTGTACTGCCCCAAGAAAGGAGAGTGAGGGGGAAGAAACAATGGAGACAAAATGAGAGAATTGAAAAGAAGAGAGGGGAGGAAAGAATATAATGATATAGATAAACTGATGGAAAGAGCAAAAGAGAGGAGAAAGAGTAAGAAGGGAACAGAGACTAAAGAAGAAAAAGGGGGAGAAAATACAAAGAGAGAAAAGGTGATGGAAAAGTAAGGTTGACAGAGAGAAAGACAGAGGAAGAAAAGGAAGGAAAACAGGGACAGAGTAAACATTCTCCACAATAGTTGGTTACCTCATGCCTATAAGGTAACTGACCTGATGAGGAAATATACCACACCCTGTTCCTTCTTTGATATCAGATCAGCTTTAAGGAAACAGCATGCAATGCACTGACTGCTACCGCCTCACCTCTCTGTTTCTGTGCTTGCGATAGTAATGGCTGTGAGGGACAAAAGCGGACGGTGGCTCGTTCTTTTGTTCATAATCACATAAAGAGACACCGAAGCATCGACACAGGCTGGGGGTCATTCCCTGCGCCCAAATTCCTAACAGTGACTCCAGGTACAGCGGTTTGAAGGCTCACGCAGGGCTAATCAAGGCCTGCGAGATTATTTAGTGTGATTTTTACTGCCGTGCTCACAATGACAGTGCCGATTAAGATGATGAACATACTTTTCGCAGCGGGAAACTGGACGTCTGAGAGCTCCTGAACCTCTTCTCTTTTTTAGGAAGGGGGGGGCGGGTGTGGGGGGCTTGAGTCCACCAACAGAATTCTTCAGGGAAAAGTCCCAATTATCTCATATTACATTGTGTTCCTGAAAGATGTCCAAATAATTCTTTTGCCGGGCACATCTTCTGTGTAGAAAAGCCTGTCAAAGACCGGCTACAACTGAGTAGACAGAAATGTAGCGGGGGGGAGTGAGGGGCTGGGGTGGAGAAGGGGGGGTGGTGTTAGGGGGTACTTTTGCAACCTGTCCTTTTTTAAAGCGAGCTAGCTCCATTAGAATGGACTTCCTCCTTTTCTTGTTGTAATAAGAGAAAAATTGGAGAATGGCTTTTTATTCTGGAGATGTGCCTCCCCTATTTAATCCTTCCTCTGGCCTTTTCAGTTCCGGCAGGTGCCCCACGCCCCGCTGGCAGTCCGAGAGGACGGCCCCCGCTGGGGATTTTACTCAGCGCGGTGTCATGGCCGCCGCGACGGCTGATAAACGCTAAGTAGGACCTGTCACAGGAATATTTGCATTATGGTCTTTGCCAGCGGAATCAAAGGTGCTGTAAGATGTCATTGTGGTCTACATAATAGTGACTAAGCATGGGCTACACTCAAACATCCAGGGGACAGGCCTCACTGTGACAATGTTGTAGGACCCCCACCCACTTTGGGGGAAGGGTGTGGGGAGAGGGGGGACGGGGGACGGGGGGGTTAGTCCAATAATTTCATCTCTGGGGCTTATATCTTTTCGCCCTCGTGGCTACCCAGGAGATGCAGCCACGCATTGTCTCTGATTGGCTGTGGGGCTTAATCCCTTCCCAGCACGTCGCTTGTTAGCATAATCACGGGGAAGGTAGCATAAAAAGATGCATTATGCCTCGGTTTTTTTTCCGTCACATGAAAGAAAAGAGCTTATTTCATGCCCTAATCCAGGCATTGCTTGTTTCTTCAAACAAAAATCACCATTAAGATCCCCTTTTTATTCACTGTAATGTGATAAGGCACAAGAGGTCCTGTAATTCTCGTTATTAGACTTTTAGAGAAAGCCCTTGCCTCGTTATACTGTATAATGATTTTTTGGGCCCACATTTCAAAAGATGTATTCAAAAATTAAGCACCTTAAATGAGTCTTCCCCTTATACTAAAAGGAACATTCTATCTGACCACTATGACACTAAAAGTCTGAAAGGAATTTATGCAAGCAATTCATTTATTCAATTTCTCTATAATATTTTTCAGCAATATAGTTGGCTGCAGCCGTATGATGACGTAAAAGCAATGAGAAGCTTGAAATGCACACATACAGTTTGATCACACATTGCGGTCTGATTGAATCTAATATCTAGGTCATCCATGTCTGTGGCACATAATGAAGTAGTTATACAAATACTACGCTACACCCTGCCAAACATTTTCGCAGAGTACTTTCACGCTCACCTGCAAAGTGCCTGTGAAATTTCCTTGCATCTACTATGCTAGATTTTTCTCAGTTTACCTTTGAATACCTTCTCCACATATACAATTTATGTCTGCAACTATGGCTTGCATTCAATAAACATTTACATTTAAATTTGTCTCAAAATTCAAAGTAAATGAAACATTTATTTCTTGATATACAGTTTGATTTGAGTTCAGCAATCCCATTAAATTAACTGTCAAAACTGCTTGCAAAAGATAATGCTTGCATGTGTGTAAGTTTAAGTTACATAACGTACGTTTTACATAACATTATGTAAAATATAACCCTAATATGAGCCCCGCTTCTCAGTAATGCTGAATATATGTGTCTCACTATAAGGTGTCCTGCAGAATTATGAACTTTTGAGATGGTGAACACGTGTGTGAAAGGGTGTGAGTGAGAGAGAGAAGGAGAGAGAGAGAGACAGAGAGAAAGAGGTAGAGAGAATGTTTAAAAGATGAAACTGAGGAATAAAAATAAATGGTAAGAGACAAACGCTTGATGGAGAATGTTTCTATGTGTGTATGTGTGTGTGTGCGTGTGTGCGTGGGTGTGTCTGGCTGCATGCGTGCACATGCGTACTGTCTTATTATTCACTGTGGTAGTCTCGATGGTAGGGGGTGAGCGGATTTAATTGTTTTCCAGTGGTGAACCCGCATGAGAAAACAGACGTGTTTCTAGAAAGAGCTTGCAACACGCAAAGGCGTGTTCTGTACATGTGAAAGGGAGTCTGGTGCCAAAGCGTGCTTTTTCACTGGTCCATTTCTTTTCGTGTAAGCAAGCAGACACGCTCGGCTTGGCTGCTTCTTTTTGGTGCGACGTACCTCCCACGCGTGCTACTGACGGCCACGCCCGTCACAGCGCGAGGCATGGAGGCCGTATGGCGGCGAGCCGCCCAAACCCTCGCTGACACGGCTGAGGGGAAGGAACGCGCGTCCCTGCGGTCGGCCCCAGCCCAGCCACCCGCGGGGAAACCCCGGAATTCCTTTGGCGGGAGGGACGGAGGATGAACTACGAACAGCCACGTGCCTGAAGGTGGCTGCCCTTCGCCCACAACATCCACCGGCCCATTTATCTTGCTTCATGTCGGCAGTCAAAAAAGTTGGCGAAATGCCTTTTTTAAAAGAATCGGCAGGCATTCTCCAGGCCTTCAGATTGGGTGTCCTGTGCGCTGACTCCGAGTGCGTTTGTTGCCAGGCAACTTTGGGACGGGCTGCGGTGAATTGTTCCATCACGGCTCGGTGCGTGTCCTAATCCAGAGGAGCAGTCAGGCTGATCAGGCAAACACCTGTTCTTTGTCTGGTCAGGGAACATTTAAGAACAGCGTGAGATGAGCTGATATGGTCAATGTAGTTTTTTGATAGTGTGAGGCTCTGAATGCCCACGGTCTATAAAAGTTAAGACACATAGCAGACATGTGGCAGGCACTGATCACCTTTTTTCACGCTGTGTTAATAGATTTCTTCCCTCCTCTGGATCTCATTACTGCTCTACTTTTCAAGCTGCTTTTAGGAGAGGACTGTCCTAGATCAGACGCCAGCTGCACCAGATGACCAGGATGAATGGAACAGTTTTTTTACACTGATGCCCCACTCTTCTGCAACGTCCCACTGCCCTCATACTGCTCACTGCCATCCAACTCCTCTAACCCTGAACCACCCCACTGCCCAAAACTGCTCACTGCTGCCCCCTCCCCTAATACTGCCCCATACTGCTCACTGCTGCCCCCTCCCCTAATACTGCCCCATATTGCTCACTGCTGCCCCACTCCCCTAATCCCTCACCACCCTACTGCCCCATACTGCTCACTGCTGCCCCACTCTCCTAATCCCTCACCCCCCTACTGCCCCATACTGCTCACTGCTGCCCCACTCTCCTAATCCCGCACCACCCTACTGCCCCATACTGCTCACTGCTGTCCCGCTCCCCTAATACTGCCCCATACTGCTCACTGCTGCCCCGCTCCCCTAATACTGCCCCAAACTACTCACTGCTGCCCCCTCCCCTAATACTGCCCCATACTGCTCACTGCTGCCCCGCTCCCCTAATACTGCACCACCTACTGCCCCATACTGCTCACTGCTGTCCCGCTCCCCTAATACTGCCCCATACTGCTCACTGCTGCCCCACTCTCCTAATCCCGCACCGCCCTACTGCCCCATACTGCTCACTGCTGCCCCACTCTCCTAATCCCTCACCACCCTACTGCCCCATACTGCTCACTGCTGCCCCACTCTCCTAATCCTGCACCACCTACTGCCCCATACTGCTCACTGCTGTCCCGCTCCCCTAATACTGCCCCAAACTACTCACTGCTGCCCCCTCCCCTAATACTGCCCCATACTGCTCACTGCTACCCCACTCCCCTAAACCCTCACCACCCTACTGCCCCATACTGCTCACTGCTGCCCCACTCTCCTAATCCCGCACCGCCCTACTGCCCCATACTGCTCACTGCTGCCCCACTCTCCTAATCCCGCACCACCCTACTGCCCCATACTGCTCACTGCTGCCCCACTCTCCTAATCCTGCACCACCTACTGCCCCATACTGCTCACTGCTGCCCCACCGTTTACTTCTGCTCTCTGCTGAGCCATTCCTCACAGCCACCCCAGTGCCCTCTACAGCCCCCTCCTCATTAATTCATCCATATTCTTTACTGTCATCAACTGCACCACTCTTCATACCTGCTTCATTGTTCAGCACTGTTTTCTACTGTCCCATACTTATTGCAACTCGTATTTGATGCTGTCCTCTATTGCCCCACTCCTCATTACTACACCACTGTTCACTGCTGCCCCCACTGCTCACTGCTCAGTGCTGCCTCACTGTCTGCTACTGCCCTTCATTGCCCCACAGCTCAGTCATGTCAATGCAGTGGACTTTCCAGGCATGATTATATTGCATCTATTTCATAAACTACCTCAGATATTAAATGATACATTCATTTTTAATCCTAAATAAATGTAGCAAAGTCATTTGATTTGAGACAATTTCATAAGCAAATGTAAAACTACCTGATAAATTATGCATGGCTCTAACTTTGGCGCATAAATAAACTGGCAATTAAGAGCAGAGCTGGAAGAGAATAAATTGAGCCGTGTTTTTAAGATGTTAATTATTTAAATGAAGGAGATTGCTGAACTATACCTGCCCTGCGTTCTGTGTCATCCTGATGATTAATACCACTATATTACCACAGTAATTCCATCAATATTATGAAGCCAGCATTAATTTATGCCGGTTCTTATTTTCTGTTTAATTGTATTTATTTATTTATTTGCCATTATGTTGCACAATTAGAAATTCAAACATAATTGGATTTTGAAGACCTGAAGAATTCTGATTAGGTCGGCAATAACTCTCCCCCCGTGTTTCCTATTAATTATAAATTTCACACTTTGTGTATCATGTCTGCTCCCAAGAAGTATCACTGACATCTGTTCTGCTATACAGCGTGTGCAACCCTAAGTCATATTTATTTTGACAGGGTCGTGAATATAACAGGGAAAACCTGATTTTCTTTGGCTGAAAACATTGCATAGCGCCTCTGTTCCTCTTAGAGTTCTGGCTGTCCTCACAGGTAGCTATCTCATGAGGTGGCTCTATCAAAGCGACTCAACCCTGAAACCAATCACTCACGCTCATCAAAGGCTGTCTATGTATTGAGAAACAGATGTCTGGGCCTGAAATCTGCCTTCTGCGGGTTTTCCCCGTTCCTTCGCGCACTTGCTCCCCCCACCCCCTCGCCTGCCTTTGACTGAACTGCAAGCCAGGAAGAGCGCTCGTTCATTTGCTCTCTCACCCAGAGGCGTGCTAACTCTCACCGATGCTAAATCGTGTACTTGCTCTCGGATGCACTGAATTACTCTCCCGTGCTCAAAACTTCACTCATTCGTGGTCACTTATCCATTTGTTCCCAGATTTGTCATGAAGCTTGACTTGTATGTAGCATGACCTTTGGTAAATACAGCAGAACAGACATGAAAATAGTCATTAATCTGAAAACCAGAATATTATTTTTATTGAATTATAATACCACTCAAATCAGAAAATAGACTAAATTCAAACCGTATAGTAATTAACATAACCCACTCATCAAATGAATGCATACATACACACACACGCACACACACACACAATGGGATGACCTATGTGCTGAATCTGCACCAACTGGGCGAAGCCCCGAAGGCCAAAGGCATTAAGGTCTGTTGTATAAACCACCTACCATCAGGGGGCAGTAGCACACTGTTTCATTCACAGAACACAGCATATTCAAAGCATCTTCACAGACAGGCAATTCACGAATGGGACCTTTGTGACTTGCAGCATCTCTGTTAAATTTACACAATCTTACTGTAATTCCAATACATTGCTCACATAATATAAAGATAATTATAAAAAATGTACTAAATCACACATTTTAAATAAACAAACATACATATGGAAAACACAAAATTATATTCACCACATGTTTTAAGTGCCAGTCAGTTACATTTCCTAATATTTAAATAAGTATATACTAAATTCAAAGACAATAAGATTGTGATATCAGAATTGTCAATCTTAACACGGGAGAATAAAACCTTTGCTTTTTAATTGGTGATGTATCTGCCTTACTTTTAGAGCTGAGGAGAAGTTTTGTAAAAATGCATTTGTACGCCAAAAAAATGACTTGCATTTTCTTTCTTCTGATGAAGAGCTCAGGGGCCTGAAAGCTCATGACTTGAACACACTTGGAACATGTATTACTTGCAGTTTATTAAGTGTCTGGGGTTTTATCTGTTGTGGAACTTTAAGATTATTCCATCGTTTTCTCAAAAGCTATTTTTGCTGTTTTTACCTTCATAGTCATGACAGTTTAATATATTCGTCCTGTGTGCTTTGGCCCCTCCTTAGGTCAAAGTCCATTGGCCATACCTAGATTCACAACAATCAGTTAAACTGTTTCTCCTCACACCTAAATGCTCTCGCCTAAATAAACTGGTCGTGTGACTGGAGTTCTTCAAAGTACTAAACTGTAGGGCATCTCGTTGCTAAACCATCCATGGAGAAACTGAATCCCCACTACCATCTGTAAAACTAACCAGATAAGTCCAAATAAGCATTGGAATCCAAATTTAAGATGTTTACTTCTGCACTCTATTATGTAACCTTATAGGCAAGCTAAACGTGAGAATTGTCAGTCTCTCTGGTAAATGTGGCATTACTGACATTTCAAGCCTTATTGAACACACAAGCATTTGTGCCGCATCGTAACTGAAGTTTTAGGGTCAATTCCCAGGTAGAGCACTGCCATTGTATCTTTTGAGCAAAGTACTTAACCTTCAGTAAATATCCAGCTGTATCCTTTAAATATACATTTTTTCCACAATGTTATATTCCCAGCAAATAACATGAAATGAAATGTACTAGTTTGTTACCTAAAATGAGATATGGCTATTTTTATACAGGTATATATCATGATCGTCCTGTTTATTAGACATGTGACATCACGTCATTGAGATTTTTCAAACAGAATTTAGAATAGCTTGTGACGCTACATCCTAAAATGTTTGTAACCTTTCATAATGAAACATTAGCATAACACTCGTACTGTTATACTGACGAATTGAAACAAGGGATATGTAGTCCAAAATTTAATCAATAAGTACATTTTTATAGAAGTACAATACCAGTGCCAAAATGAAAACATTATTTCTTGTCACCATGAATACTACTGTAATCAAAACCTTGAGCACCAGACTTATGACTGTAGCCTTGTGATACCAGTACCAGCCTGATAGCTTCGTAAGAAAAATTATTAAACTACTGCAATACTGCAATTTATTTAGAATAGTCGAATCATCATTTATCACATTTTAAACAAAATTAGTATCAACAAAAAGAATATTTCATGAAATGTAAACTGAAATATGCTAATACACTTACTTCCCACCTCAACTTGCCATACAAAGATCAAATAAAAAAACAGCTGAAGATCAGTATCATGCAAGACAGAGCAGAGAAATGTCAATTCAGTTCCTTATTTATGTAAATTTCGATTTGGATATTTTAACACCACAGTAGTCTCCATATCCCTCTGTGTGGGCTGGGTTTAAATTTGCATTCACATTTGTTTTATAAGCTTCACTAAGAAACCGTATTGGGCTATAAAGCCCTCGAGTGCAATGTTCCCAGCTTTGCTGCTCTGTTTGCACAGCAAATGTCTCACTGTGATGGGACCCCACAGTTACGGATTTCACTTCGAAAGGACATTGGGAAAAAAAAACACATCATGCTAACGTTAGGAACTTGAAGGGCATCCAGTGCCGCTTGGCTCTTGGGGAAGGACACATTCACTTTTTTTATTGTGCATTTAAGGCCTTCCACTAATTGAGGGATCTATTTGGCAAACAACCACTCTTAAACAGCAAAGTATAGCTATTACCAGTGATCGGAAAATTCACAAAGCTTTGAGGTAGATGTTAAAGGTTAAAATGTCTGGGCACTTCTCTATGTATGGTGAAAACTGAGTGCAAAATATTTTTTTTAGCAGATGGATCTGTACACTCTAAATGCTATTAATTTAATAAAAATGTAATTTGAATGCATCAATAGAAAACCTTTGTAGGGAACTTGAAGGGCTTAAAACACATTCAAAAAATAAAATATTCCTTGATTTTTGTACACCTTAAAGAATAACTTTATATTCCTTGCTATATCATGTAAACAAATAACCCCAAACTTCGTAAAGTCTAGAACATATTTACTTTGTTTTTTATGCTTTTTTTTTGTTTTACCCAGGCATATCATCTGTTAGAGATAGCTGGTCCCGAGACAAAAGGCCAAAATGTAGCCTCTTTAGCTCACGTACACGCCAGCGGCACCATTTCCAAACACGGAGTGGCCTTGTGCACAACTCCTGTGGGGCGAAGCAGGGCCTTTTATTTCCCCAGCTGATAATTGTTTTACTTCCTGTTCCTGCGGGACGGACGCATGGCAGGGGACCAAGCTGGTGATCGCGGAGGAACAGGCACAATCTCTCTCCCTTCATTTGTTCCAAACATGGCTATCGCTTAAGGCTGCTCCCTCAAGAGCTTTCCAGAAATGTCAAACAGTAAGATAAGGGCTCTCTCTCTCACTCACTCTCTCCTTTTCTTGAATCAATTAAGTTTGCGGGTTACTTTTTAAAGTTGAATGTATGCATTATATATTTTTAACCTTCTTATGAGTGGTGTATATTTTTATATATGAATCATAAAGTTAGTTATGAATTAAATTTTAAACTGTCATCTTTAATTCTTTACGTTTGTCTGATCATTGCTTTACTTTTCACAGTGTCAGTACACAACTATAGAGTGCAACAGAGGAATGAAATCACACATGCTTGCATAAAATGAAAAATAAAATTAGATAAAGGGAAACATTTCAAATTTGGCAATATTTTGAACTTAGCAATATAGGAATACATTATAAAATGTGCAACGTTGGTTCTGCATAACCAACAACATGATCAGTGGTAATCTATCTCACAATGACATGAACAACGTGCATAGCAAATGCCTGAGTATACAAGGTTACATTTTTTAAATAAATCAATTAGTTAAAATGTTTCTGGTTTCTTCCGGAGAGAATCATTTGCTCTTTGTGCTTTTCAAGGGGCAGGTGGCGGTACAGTTGCTCTGTTTCGTAAAAGTGGCGACCCTCACAGTTTGAAATTTGAATATTAGGTAGCCTTTCAGCAGGTGGCTGGGCTTCTTACATGGCAAAACTCATGCAGGAGAACCTACACTTGTATAGCAAACTCATATCCAGGAGTGCTGCATTGCAGATGGCAGTTACATGGTACATAACATCCACTGGCTGCAACAGTACATCTTTATAATGATACATTACATTATGCTTATAGTGTAGGAAAACATCAGTGCCATCATCTGATTTACATGAGCAGTAGTGATATACTCAGAACAGTGAGAACTTTTACAAGGTACGCTTCCATTAATTCCAAATAATTGGTCTAAATAATCAAAATGTGTGCTGGACTTTATGATTTATGAAATAACCAGGCCTTAGTTGGGAAATATTACATTGTCACAATGCAACATAAAGCTTTCTCAAATCAATCAATACCATATTCCGCAAAAGAATGATATTTGGAATCACCTGTCTTGGTGGGTAAAACATTCACAACCTTGTTGTGCTCCAAGATTAATCGAAATATTTGAATTGAAACAATATCTTATGGAAACTATAATACCGTATTGGAAACGCTAGATACTGACTCCTTGTGGGGTTGTAACAGAGGGAGGGCATCAAATAAACTGACGCTTTTATCTTGACAGAAGTGGCAGAATCTGTTAAAGCAGTGCTATAATGTTGTTTCTCATGATGGTGTTTATCATGACATAAAATTCATTTATCAGACATTGGTCTACTGTCTAATACTGCATTAATTAATACAAATGCAGGCATCAGACAAGCATTGCATAGCAGTATGGCTTGTTGAAACATAAAAGTTTTGATAAGCTTTGGCTTCTTAAGTTAAAATCAAGTTGTGAATTCTCACCTTGCTCTTTTAAGGCATACATTCACAGAACCTATTTTTCCTCAGAATTTTGGCCCTATGAATTGTTTCCTCGTTTCTCTTTTGTCTGTTAATAGGCTTAGAGGAAACGCTTAAAGACAATCGTTTGGTTCGACTCCACCTCCAGCCTGCAGGCACCGCAAACAGCCAGGCGCTCGGAAGGGAGGTGCCAGGATTCCGAAATCCTGTTATTCTGTTATAACAGCGCAAATGAAGCTCAACCCCCTCTCTTTGTGTTCTTTCTACTGCAGGCCCTAGGTTTCAAAAGTGCTCATTACGAACCAAAGGGCTCTGCTCACCTTGAGTTTTGCGTAATAAGGCCCGCCGTCCCCCCAAAAAAAGAAAAATTATTCAGCAAATTATTCAGGCACTTCCATGTTTTGCACTGCGTTGTTATTTACGGGGACGTCAACAATCTGAACATCGTTTATGAGAGTGCGTGTGAACGAACGGCTGCCTTTCAGCGAGCTATTCGCAGCAACAGGGGCAGGTCAAAGACGCTGCGTGCCCCGTTCCGGCTAACCGTCTTCTCTGCCATCTTTCCCAGAGTTGCGCGCGTGACGGATGCCCCTGCCAGCCTTTTCCTAACTGCCAGCAGGGCCCTAATCCCTCCTAATGGGGTGTTGTCATCTCACCGCTAATTTAAACCCTCCAACCGCAAGCCTCCTCTCCCCTCCCCCCCCCCCCCCCCGCCCCCCCGGCACCTGCCAGAGCTAATCCCGCGGCCGTGCTACCGGGGCGACAGGCACCTCTCCCAATGTCGCCGGCTCCGCCCGGGACGCCGCGCACGTAGCGCACAGCGACGCGGCTGGACGGCGAAGCCGAAAGTTTCCGCTGCTCCGTCCCGGGCCTCGTTACTCTCCCTGCGTGTTTAATTACATTTCTGCAAAGCTGTGTGCACACACGCTGTTTTTTTTACCCCTTCAAACTGCCTTCATTCAAAGAGAAAGGCTATTGTTTAAGCATAAATCCCCCTTCAAAGTGATACTACCAAAAAGAAGCATCTTTCTATCAAGGAAAGTGTCTTTCTGAAGATGAATAATTAACTATTACTATGATGTGAAGAGTTTGCTAATGGGTGGTATCTTCCTTAATAAATAGTTCAGAGCCAAAAATGTGTTCCTGGAGAATCACAATACTTGTTCTCACATTTTGGTTCAGATGTAAAACATGTGAAAATGACTGATAGAAAAGGTCAGGTGTCAGTTGGCTAAATGTTTTATTTTTTTATCTTGTACAAATGAACAATGAGCCATCTGGTCAATTATTTCTGATGCAATTTATGTGTCAGTTAATTTTTTTATTTATATTTTGACAACTCCTGATGCAAAGTGTCCTTGCCAGAACAGTTAGAGTAAAATTGGATGCATGCTCATACCCTATGTGACTGACATTGAATGGGGCATGGCCAATGCTCTAACAGTTTTATTCCAGTTAAATTTCTTTTCAGGACATTTCGTTTCTCAGTTTACATTGAGAACTCTGGATTAATACTGAGAGAAAATACCACTGCTGACACAAATTGGTGAAGGCAGTGGTATATCGAAAGATGATTCCAGTTCCGAAAAGTCCGTCATTAATCTGTCCTGCCAGGATGCTGCAATCTGATTTATTTTCCCTTCAGATGCATGGTATTTCCAGTATCCTAAAATATAAACTCTCCTTATTTTCAACTGATATTTGGACTAGCATTCTACATGGGGGCTTCAACATATATTGTGTGGACAGCAGATTTTCAAAGCTTTTCAAACTCCCATAATTTACACTTCATTTACTGGGTGCTTTAAAGTAGATTCACATGACAGTCAGCTAAAAAAGGAAGCCAAACACAAGGCTGGGAAGGCATTAAAACAACCCTACTTCCATTTGTGGCATCTAACAATCAGCAATTATCATCCAAACAACACCAGCAGAACAGTAAACTAAATCAGCAGTACTGGCGAAGTTAAGTGCTGATACACCTCTTCATTTCAAGCTTTTCTCTTCCGAGGGGATCGTGAACAAAGGATCTTCTAATTAAGTTCACAAAGCGAAGCACTTCATAACAAAGTGGTGCCTCAAGCCTCGCACAATTGTGGTCAACTGCCCTTTGTTTGTACAGTAGATCATCTGTCCCGATTGACCTTTGTGGACTGTTTGGAAAGGCCTGTTTAACCATGGAACTTGTGAAAACAAACTGACAGTGAACTTTGGTGCAGATTTACAGTCATTATGTTTAAGGCGGAAAGTCAATCCCAATAACCCCAAAAGAGTCAAGCCAATATAATACTGACTAGATAATAAAAAGTAATGTATTTCATATATGTTATCTCGTATTGTATTTCTTAAAATGATGTGCATATGAGTGTGTTTGTGCTTATGTGCACACATAAACACTGTTGTATGGTTTTATTTATTGTAATTACTCTTGTGATAACATCACTTGCAGTAAATAAATAAAAACTGTTTTTGGGTTCTTTTGCTTGAGTCTTTTCAGGTTGGGGTCAAGAGCTTTTGATAACGCCCACCCCCCCTCCTCCCCAAGAAGTGACATGTCTGTCAACTAGCCCCCCAATCCAGTATGGCAAAACAGTGTTTAATCCGCAACCTCATTCAGGAATCAGCCCCAAATCAAAGCAGTCAATAGGCCGAAGCTTGACCCGCCTTTCCATCCATCCCGGGACGGCGTGTTCGTCCTCTCTCCCGTTAACACGCAACCCTTGCCTCTTGCCGCGGGCAGCTTTTTGCCGTTGCAAGGCCACCGACCCTAACGACCTTCATGACAGCACATCCATCAGCTGGCAATTACAACATCTGTCGGTATGACAAAGACACTGCTCTTTCTGTCAGATCACCCATTATGTCTGAAGGGGGGTGGACATTTTGTGAAATGGACAGACAGCCCCTGCACTTCCACAGAGACAAGCACATTGGCAGAAAATGCAATCGGGACAAAACAAACACTACACGCCCATCTATTTAACTTCAGTTATGGTTTGGGCATGTATGACTGCAAGGCAGGTACAGGCTCTCTTGTCTTCATTGATGATGTAACTGCTGATAGCAGCAGCAGAATGAATTCTGAAGTATACAGAAGCATCTTATCTGCTCAAGTTCAGCCAAATGCCTCCAACCACTTTTAGCAGCGCTGCATCCTAACAGCAAAACAATGTTCCCAAACATACTGCTGAAGCAACAAAGGAAGCTAAGCTAAGACAGCTAGCCCCCGAAACAAGCAAAAGCTGAAGATTCCTGCTGTACAGGCCTGTCAGAGCATCATCAAAGAGGACAATCAGCATCTGCTGATGTCTACGGGTCACAGCCTTCAAGCAGTCATTGCATGAAAAGGATATGCGAGAAAGTACTAAACATAATTCCTAGGGCTGTGAATCAGACAATGTGCAAGCGAAATCACTTTTCAGCCTGTAAACAAATACATATTATAAGATGCTTAAGGCAGAATTGCTTAAGACACACATTCATAAGGTACAGGTACTGATACAGCATACAGTATGTGCTAGGTAGGAAAAACACAGCTTTATCCAGGCCGCTAAATCTCTCTGAGGGAGCTGTGAACCTTAGCCTTAGTTTCAGGTGGATACATTAGTCAAAGACATGCCAAGATGCTCTGTTTCCTCCCAGAGGGAAAGGAGGTAAGGGGCCGAGGCTCCCTTTTAGGGAGAGAGGCATGGCATGGCCATGAGCATAATGCAAAGTTCACGGGACGTATCGATCGAAGGGGGGTTTCCTGGCGGTCTCGGTATTATGGCCCTTTCTTGCAGGGTTCTGAGCACACACTGAGCTATAGAAACCTCCTGCCATTGGAGGCTCATTGTCTTCTCTGTCCAGCCCCGATAATCAGCGGATTTACACTTTGATGTGGAGCCAGGAAATAGAGCTCTTAGAAGGGCTGGGCGGGGGGAGGAGGGGGGCTGACCTTTATTGGCACCAGATTAAGACCTATACCCACATTCACTATGAACCTGAGATACAGTGAATCTGGGGTTGCCAGGGCTTTTCTTATTTTCCTGCGGGGAACGAGGTGGGGGGGCGGGGTTAGGGTTGGTTACAAGTCTCACAGGTTTTTACTATTTCGTCTGAATAAATGATCGATAAGTGATCGAAATAAATGACTGAAAGTAAATGATAGGAAATGTGTGTGCATGTCGCGCTTGCCCGCGCACGTGTGTGTGTTGTGGTTTTCCCGGACAAAAGGATCTCCCTTCAAGAAACCTTCAAAATCCCTCTGAAATGCACTCCACTAAATTTGTTTTTTCCCAATATTTTCATCTTCTAAATGCCTCAGATTCAGTAGAAAGAAGATGTGAGAAAACCACCTTTTGAAGAGAGCAAATGAAAATGCAGTGGGAGAAAATTAGGCCCAAATAACCAAATTGTAGCATTTTTTTAAACCATTTTTAAAATTTATACAATTCTCTTGGAGGTCTAAATAACTACAAATACTGGTCAAGCATTGAATACCCAATTATTATCTGTATTTTGTGCCAGAAGTTTGAGCCCTGCTGCTGCTTCAGAAGCCTTGGTTTGGGACTCTGTCTCAGCTATTGGGGACCACATTGAAACACTAAAAGGATTATGTCATCGTACGACAGTCACTTTCTCTTTGGGAGAAAAAACACATCCTTAACTGCTTAGTTCACTAAATATCATGGGAGAGCTCACCTGAGAGTACTGACCCTCTATCAGCATTAGACGCATGACTATACAACAACCGCATAAGGATGTGTGGGTTGGAGTGGGCCACTTAAATAGTATCCTAGCCCACACATTTATCTTGGCTGAGCTACCACATCCACATATGAATGTCCTTGATGACTTTCACAATCAATCACTTCATTGATAAATGCTAGCATTATACAGAAAAATAGATGCCACCAAAAGTTTTTTATTTATTTATTTATTTTTTTAAGTGACTGAAACTTTAACATTTCTGGGTGTAGTCAGCCAAAAGCATCATCCAGGCTGAAATGTCTTGGTTGTAAAACCCAGCCCCCGCTCATGGCAAGCACCTGTACTGACTGAGGAACCTCAGGAAAATATAAACCCTGTTGGTTATATAACTGCACCGTATTTTTCTGGTTGATGAGCATGGGATACAGACACAGTGAGCCCATTGCAGTCAAATGGAAGAGTAACATATGCATGAAATATTAATTTGAAACTTGAAACACCCGGGCAAATATTCACAACGTCTCTCGAGAAATCACTCCATGATTGATGGGTACTGGACACATGGGCCATGTACAGCTGCATGATGGGTAAATTGTCACCAGCCAGGGTCTGTCTCTTCAGAGACAATTTTCCAGCTGACTGCTAATAAATACAAAAGCCTGGAAAGAATGCCGCCTCTTTGCCAAAAATATAAAATGCTCTTTTCATACTCAACATGTGCTGAACCAAGTAAATGTGTCTTTTGAAGCAGAAGGCTGAAAACATGTCTAATCTGCAGCCCCCCGGCTCATCTTGCATGATGCTTACGGTTCTCCTGGTTCCGTCGGGTTTCTGATGTACAGTTCCGCACGGCATCCGCAGCGCGTGTTTAATCTTTTCGAATCATTTTTCACCGCGCGTGACCGCTGAGGCAGAACGCTGCCTGCTCGCAGCACAACTATGTTAAAAACTTTAATGCAAAGCAGCTTCTACGTCTGATTCGACAACATATTTCTTTTCCACAGGAGGTGCTTATGACAAATTAGAAGTCTAAAAATGTTCCGAGGGTGAGAAACCTCCCGCTGTCGTCATGGAGATAGGGGATCAGCTTTCCTAGCGGCATGGTCTCTTGCCGCCTCTAAGAGTTCCATATGGTCATCCGCATGTTGCACCTAATCCCTTTTTTATTTTTATTTCTATTTATTTTTTCTTAGCCATGACAAAATAATATGTCTCATTTATCATTTTTGTTTCTAACAGACTTGCATTGCATTATTGCATTAACCACATGCAACATACTTATTTATATTACATAGAGTATATTGGGTGTGGTTATTGCAATAATGCAATAACACATGTATACACAAGCAGGGTTTCCTCTATAATAATAATAATTAGAGGGGGAAGTGCCTCGGAGGGTAAACAGCGGCAACATGAAGTGGTGAGCCGTTGTATTCACATGGCATAGTCTAGACTTGACCTGATGAAAACATGGCTGCACAATGTCAATTTTTGTTAAATAGCATCTATTGAATGGCTCAACATAAGATTATGGAGATCTGTGAGTCTGAGTCAGAGGTTTTATTGATTTTTTTTCTGATGATGTTTGCGGAGGTCCTCTTGAATCCAGTGGAGGTTCAGCTCCTCCACTATTAATACCCGGGGGAAGCCCTGACATACATTCCATATATTCCTAAAATGCTGAGAATGTACGATGAATTTTAAATCACTTTGTTTCAGAGTGGGTTTGGAGATTTTTGAGTAAAAAAAAAAAAAACTGCTCCATTGCTTGAATTTGGTCTTCTCAGCATGTGGTTTAATAGTGGAAAATACAGTGTAATTATGTCTTTCCTGCCCCAAGCTGAGCATTTTCTGTGTGTATTAGCAACCATCAGTAGGCAGACACATCATGGCAGGTGCCCCGGTGCTAGAGGTGGAGAGAGCTCATCAAGGGCTGCAGCACATTGTTCTGGGCAACAACATAATACCATTAATAACAACCCAAATGCCTTTCGTATGCAGCATTTGAAGAGAACATTACCTCTCCATGTAAAATCCTAAGAGTTAGCACCATGCTACATTAATTTGTCATGTGATGGTTTTTAAAATATATATATGGTAAACGCACAACAGAATATTGCAGTGCTGTTAACGTGGATGTGCATTAAATGATGAGATGCAAAGACTGACCTAACCCAGGCCTTCAGTGCAGTCTTAAATATGGAAGCAGACTCAGTTCTGCTTATATAACAAGACTTGAGCTCTATAGATGCACAATGTCGTATCAGAAAAAAAACATCTCAAAAGAACAGATCCATTTGATGTGTTCTTTTAAATTAATTGTCTAAAGTTAACGTTAATGTACATTATTTTTCTCATTTTAATTTCCAATTTTATTTATTTATTTTTGGGTGTTATTTTTTTTATTTATTATTGGTTTTCCCAATAGACAACATGGACAATGGCTGACTAATTATAGTACTCTACACGTTCTATTTCCAAAGACTCCAATGCTGTGACTGCTTATTACAGCAAATCACTTGCACAAATTATTATCACTTTGGTTTTAAAAAATTAATGTGAATTTCCGCTGTGTATTTCATTTTCTTATTTGTTGACTAATTTATCTCCCTTCTCATACACTATTGGCTCTGGAAGTAAAGAGATTTTTCTTTG
The DNA here is from genome assembly GCF_018555375.3 of Anguilla rostrata. Taxonomy (NCBI): domain Eukaryota; kingdom Metazoa; phylum Chordata; class Actinopteri; order Anguilliformes; family Anguillidae; genus Anguilla; species Anguilla rostrata. The sequence continues at coordinate 16,876,394 of NC_057938.1, read as the reverse complement.
GCAGGTGAACGTTACCAGCCTGCTGTTTTCAGTGTTTCTCGTGAGACATGCTAGCAAGTTAACTAGCAACGTCGACAAAATCATTAGACCAGTTTTGAGGCAGACGTGACATTCTGTCGAGTAAAAACTACCAGTCTGTTAGAAGTGCTATTATGGAATATATATGTGTGTCGTTGGTTACAGTCACACAGTAGGCCTACATTTACCTCTTCGGCTCAGCGTTATTGTTCATGTTCTGTAAGTACTCAGTTCTGTGTTTCCGAACTGTCATGTCCCTTGCATGTCTGTAGGCGCAATAAATTATGGTCATTGTAGTTCTTGCAAAACTTTTTCTGTGTGAACTTCATTGAGTATCTGCCTTATTTTAACATGCTTATACAGCAGAGGCTTATACAATGTCCAGAAATACAGATGGGAATTTTCTCAAGGATTCTACAGCATTGTCTCCAGGGATTTGAACCATGAGGCAACATAGCTCAGGAGCTAAGAGCGGTTGTCTGGCAGTCGGAGGGTTGCCGGTTCGATCCCCGCCCCGGGTGCGTCGAAGTGTCCCTGAGCAAGACACCTAACCCCTAACTGCTCTGGTGAATGAGAGGCATCAATTGTAAAGCGCTTTGGATAAAAGCTCTATATAAATGCAGTCCATTTACTTTTTACCATTTACCACACCCTTCTGGTTAGAAGGCAAACGGCCTAGTCGCCACATCAGTCAAAAGTGCAACACAAAGACAAAAAGGCCCTGCAGTGATTCAGAGCCTGTGGATACAAAGGCAAACCCAGAGGGGTCCCGTTAGCAGGAGCGCATGCATGAAGAAGCCGGAGCGGCGGACTGTTTGGGAGATGGCACAGCACAGGTATCTCATCATTAACATCCACGTTGACGGACTCAGCGAGGTGGCGACAGGCTTCTGCCAAAGCACCTGGTGCCGCGCCGAAACATCTGATGTCATTACCCGCCCGGCCGGGCGGCCCAGGACACCCGCCGACTCACAACTGCCTGATACCGAGACCTGAACACGAACGCCAAGCCGTCAGGATGCGTTGGAACCTGACTTCTCGCCTGCACACGTGCAAAAACGAATAAGCGTGTAACAAATTTAGTCCTGGGAGTTTAGTCGCTATCTGACTTCAGCCCTCTCATGTAACATGGAATATAATTCTGGTTTCATCCGTTAGTATCTTCTCTGCAGTGTTGGCCTCCCCCTATACAGCATGAAGTCCAGTAGATTGCTCATCTGTCACTGCAGAAAGTGATACCGGCTTTATTGTGGTGAAATAAGAAAGCGCTCAAAAAGATTTATAGAGCAACATTGTCTCCCTTACTAAGTGAATTGTAAAGTCACTCTAAATTATTGTGTTTACATTAAATCTCACAGTCATGCCCAGCCTGAAAAGTATTAGTCCCATTCAATCAGAAAATTGCATGGTCACACCCACACAGTAAACATTGCGATCTGACTAACTCAGTAAATTGTACAGTCACACTCACAGAGTAAATATTGGAGTCTCACTCACTTAGTAAATTGCACTGTCTCACTATTCTAAATCATGTTACAGTAATATTGCTTTTTTAATAAGACATGCAAACAGTAGAAACATAATATATAATGACTCATTTAACTAACAAGCAATTTCATAATCAAATGCAATTTTTTCGTCTTATTTTTGTTTTGTTCAAAGTTACACATTCTACAATATGACTGGCTGCTATTCAGTCATCTGAATACAGCAACTTTTTTATTTGCAATATTGTTATGGACCAGCACAAAGATGGTACATACCAAGATTCATGTCATAACAAAAAACCCATAAGCTTACAACAGGTGTACAATCTGGTGCTTGGGCCCCTAAAAGTAAGGTACCAGCACCTGTGAGTAACGTTCAAATTTAGATTAAAGTATGAGGACATAATATAGTAACTGAAAAGCAGGGAGTAATTACAATAGGAAATTAAATAATTGCGTTTCTGCACCCATTTCTTCACATTTGAATCAATAATGTATGAAAAATAAGGATGAGACATCTGCACAGACTGTTTCCATGCAGCACCTTAATCAATCTGTTAAATATCCCGCTGCATGAATTGATGCACTCCCCATTTTGTTATAATATACAACTCTGTAAATGAAACCTGCATATTTTTGCTTTACTAGCAAGAATATTATGTCCCAAAGCCTGTGGATATTGTACTTTGACTATTATATGAAGCCATTTCTATTCAAACTGGTGCACAAGGACTCAGATAGAGACCTGCAATCTGAATGTTGGTACACATATGACAGAAAGACTGCGTGGCTCATTTACTGTTCACTTTTCAAACATGTATAGAATATAGCAACTGTTCACTTTGTATTTTTCCAGTCATAAACTATTTTTTTTACCAAGGACTGTAGATTTCGTTTAAGCTATTAATGAACTGTGAAAAGCCGAATGCAAATCTATATTCTTTTCCAACCTCACGTCTCGCAACCTCCTTGGGCGCACAGGCAAGGAAAAGGCGAGCGCTCCAAAAATCCGCACATTTCTTCCACTTATAACTGCGTGCCAAACGTATCTTGGGTTATCACTTTCAAAGGATGTACAGTATTTAACAGATTAGCGTAAGTATCGTTTGGCATGTGTTGGCGTCACCACGGATCGCAGGGGGTGCAGTTGCCCCAGGTCTTCTGATGGAACCCTGGTGGCAAGGCCCTGGGAGCAAGAGAGTCCTGTTTCCCATTACCACCGGAGGGCTTTAGATGATTTCACCTTGACTCATCTGCCGAGCAGCATTTCTGTTACTCTAATCTACGGTTTTAGTCCCAGTCATACGTGCTGCTGACCGAGGCAAGCTCTCTCTTTTGACCTCCGTGGAAATATTTTCTGGATATATCAGTAATTTATCTGTTTATTTATGTTCCCACCAGAGGGGCTGGCGGCATTAAAGGCTGCCTGTTCTCCAGCTGAACTAAGAAAGCATGTCAGTATGTAAACATTTGACGAATGCCAAACATATTGTGAAAACAGCCATTTCATGGAGGGGTAGAAAATGGTGCCTTCATCCCCCTTTAATGGCGATTCTTTTATCTGATGCTATCTTTGGATGCAAGAAATCCCTCTCTGCCTCCTTAGCACTGATGATCTTGTGCAGGACTGTGACAGAACATGTTATCCCTCGTCGAATGTGTTCTCTCAGCTGTTTGAAAAGAACATCATGTCACCATGAGCAAACCATCTGAGAGAACTGGACTGCTTTCATTTGTCATGAGACAGTTAATGAGAATTTTAAAGAGTAAACACATAATAGTAAGTTACACAATTGTTAAAGTAGATGGATATCAAACTCAATGATGTGCAAAGACTGAATAGACCTCATTTAAGAAGTTATTTCACTGCAGCTATATGAAAGGCTTGGCTGTGCATTAGCCTTAACAGATCAACAATGCCATATTCAGACTAACAAACATCCCAAAATGACAAATTCTTTTGATACAAGCTATGCCAGATCTTTGTTAATATTTATTAATCTTTGTTAATGTTTGTCAATCCACGCTCAGCAAATACTTGTTTGAAACAGGACATTTTTGACATTGTTTACTTTGTTTTACTTTCTGGCCTTTGTGAAAGAAAACTAGACCTAATGAAAAATGCTTTCACGCTACCCTTAGTAACCTAATGAATTTAACAGAAGTACACACCGTGCGATCTATCAAAATCTTACTTTTGAAGTTGTTGTGTTGTCTTTCTTTGGGGAATTATAAAATGTATATGTATAGACACCATTTTAAAAAGTGATTTGGCACTCGAACGTGTGGTATATCATGGATATTGGCATTGCAAGAGCATGGCATGGGGGTTGCCAGGATCCTTCACTTTGATTCCTGCCAACAATAGCCCCTTGCCAATATTCATGGAAATATCACTGGTTCTTGTGCCTTATTGCTTTAATATTCATCCCGTTTTCTCAAGTGTGAATTGTAGCTATGATATTTCCATGTCTGACTTTGCTGCATTGGGCCCTTTATTTACAAATAGATTTAACATTCCAAACTGCAAAACTGAGGGTACAGATTGCAAAATCGAGTGCACGGATTGGAAAATTGAGCACACGGATTGCACAACTGAGGGTACAGATCGGAAAACCGAGTGCATGGATTTGGAAAATCGAGCACATGGATTACAAAACTGAGCATATGGATTGGTAACTGAGCATACACATTCTTTTTCATCTTGGGTGCCTTGGGGGGCTCCACATTATTGTCATGGAAATAGCTACTTAAATAAAAAATCAATTGTCTATATGCAGCATAGAAATTGAAGACAAAAGATGATTTCCAATAAGAAAATTCATGTTCTTATTTACGGTTTAATACATATATGCACTGTGCAAGCAAGAAAGTGCACATTGCTATTCCTGATATTATCTTTACTTAGCACAGCTATGTCATCTTTCCTTAAATTCATACCCAGCCCTCAACTCTCTGACCAAGGGTACAGTCCTCTAACCACTACACCATACCACACCACAGGCACACATGAAGACTGCACACACTTAAAAAAAGTAAAACTGTCATTAAAACAGCATTTTCCAAATAATGGCTTCAGTACACATGGTCATACAGGCAGATGGACAGGCAGTAAGTGACTAAGAGATACGGACATGGCATCCTGCCTTGTATGGGCATTTCTTTCAGGTTCAGTTTGTTTTTTGTTTTCTTTTTTCTTCTTTTGAAATGTGTTCTGCGACTCAGCAGTCAAGACAGACCCCCAACTGAGGTTTGCTTTCTGTGGTCAAAGTCACAAATGCGCTACCAGAGAGGTTAAAAGGGTTCGAGGGAAATAAACAGCCACCAAGGAGTTTTCTGGCTATTATGGAAATATAGCAAACCCATGAGAAGGAGAATTGATTGACTACGGGAAATATCATAATATGGCTTCAGCCATTTTCCCTGACCCCGGAGGCAAACCTTCCCAAACCAAACCCCCCCCCAACATAATCTTTAAGTGCTGTCACCATGACTGCCCCCCCGCCCTAACTGAAGACTTGGGCCGGGGAGACGTGATGGAGCGAGCCAGCTAGGCGGGACCCCCTGCCAGTGGAAAAACACGCCCGTGCACATCTGGATCATGTTGAGGTGGATGCGCTGCACTGGGGGCGAACGGGCGGGCCACTGCGGCCCTCCGCTGAGCGCACGGGGTGAGACCCGGGGCCCTGCCCAGCGTGCGGGGGGTGAGGAGGCGGGGGGGGTTCTCCATCACCCCGTCTCCGGGCCTGACAGGCCAGGCTCCGGGCCGCAGCCGGGGGTCCCGGCAAATGTGCGTCGCCTGGATACCGGGCTGGGAAAGGTATCTGGTGTCCACATCATGGATTATCCCAGTGGTCACCTGTCCGAGGGTATTCCTCTGATGGACAGCCGCCGGGCCGCGGCTGCAGGGGCTCTTGTGTCAGTGGAGAAGCGAGCACTGGAGATGTTGGTTAAGAGCCACTCGGTCTGCGGGAAAAAAGATGCCGCTAATGGTAACCCAATAGCCCCGCACATGTGTGGAGCTTTCTGGATGTTCGGTGTCCCGGAGTGGGAGAAAGAAATGAGCTGACGGTCAGCACTGCCTCCTGGCCTTTCTGCCACACTCCTTTGCTTCGACGTTACACGATGGCAGGAGACCGGATGAGGAAACCGCCTCATTTTTAGAGGACTAGCCTCATTGCAAAGGGTTACATTTAATGTGTAATCCAGCATATTGCTCATGGAAAGGAAGTGCCTGAGACCAGCTGCAAGTAGCATCTGTTTGCCCTTTATATTCATCTTCCAAGAAGCCTTACAGGGTCTTTAGTCTTGATGTCAGGAAAGAAAATTGCCAAAGGCCAAAGAACTACAGCTGTAATAAATACAGTAAGCTCCATGATTTGGGACAAGGACATATTTTTCTTGTTTAGGCTCTGTACTCAACAATTTAGACTTGTAGTCAAATAATTCACATAAAAGCAGATTCTCAGCTATTATTAAAGGGTATTTATATACCTTTTGATTTCAACATGTATGACCCCTTCTCTGGTGATGCTCTGACAGGCCTGTACTACAGCCATCTTCAGCTCCCGTGTGTTTCTTTCAGGCGCTAACTGCCTTAAGTTTCTTGTTCAGCATATGAAACACGTGTTCATTTGAATTCAGATCAGGTGAATGACTTGGCCAGAATTGTACAGTTTTTGCCTTTGGAAAGCTCCTTTGTTGCATTAGCAGTACTGCATGTTTCGGATCATTTTCTTGCTGTAGGATGAAGCAACGTCCAATGAGTTTGGAGGCATTTTGGTTGAACTTGAGCAGATAAGATTTGGTTTGGGATATGTGAAGCCATTTGTCCCAAACATTATGGTGCCCTGAAATGGGGGACTATGTATAAAAAGTGCTGTAATTTCCACATGGTGAAACCAAAATGTATAACCACGTGTGAATTGTTTAATTGCTGAGCTAAAATTGTGGAGTAAAGAGACAAATCAAAAAAATGTATGTTTCTGTCTCTAAATGAGACAGATGTTCTAATGAAATGTTCAGATCCAGAAAATCTAAGAGAGAGTAATCATTGTTCATACAGCAAAAGGAACACATGCTTGTCATGTCCAGGGTAGATCACTGGAATGCCGTGTTGTCTGACTCTAATACTTCACTTAAGAACCTCCTGCTGGTTTAAAAAGCAGCTGCTTGTATTTAGACTAGAACAAAGAATTAAAATGTTACTCCAGTGTTAGCATTATTGCACTGGCTTCTAATTATGCTTAGGGCTGACTTTAATGTTCTGCTTCTAACTTTCAAAGCTTTACAATGGACTAGCAGCAGCATATCTGTCCTACAAGCCTACTGGGTTACTTCATTCTCAAGATGCAGGATATCTAGTTGTACCAAGAATTTCAAAGAACTTGGCAGGTGTTACAGCCTTTTCTTATAGAGCTCTCCTGCTGTAGAATCACCTTCCAAAACATGTAAGGAAATCAGACAATATTTAAGTCTGGTTTAAAAATGTACCTTTACAGTGAAGCCTACAGTCGTTTATAATCTAGACACAGACCTGGAGAAGAGTCAGGCATAGTGTATTAAACACTTTACTTACTGTCACATGGCTGTGACCTCATTTTACAGGCAGGCTGTTGGGTGTGAGTAAGGTTTCTTGCCTCTTCATGTATGTGTGGAGCCTCTATCTCTGTCCTAGTAGGTATGCTGCCAACGGAAACTCCAAGCAGAGGTTATATGTTTCCATCTCCACTCAGTCTTTGTTTTGTACCCACAGCTCTTCCATAATTCCCTTGTTGCCTTCTCCCAGCAACGGGGCACCTGCCCCATTCCCTGAGGCATTTCTGAGCCTGCTGTCAGCCCCCCCCACTGCTCTAGCCCACCTCTGGATCCTATACGCCATACAGGGTTTTTTTTCCTTGCTACTCTTGCCTCTGTGCTACAATATACTTGTGACAAATTCATTGTAAAATATGCTTTATAAATAAATCTTATTTGATTTCCTGCCAATCACACCAACTTTGTGAAAAGAAAAACAAAGAACTATTGAGGCCAAAATATTTTTTAAGGCATTCAAGTTGGTGAGATTGACAGGTGACCTAGCAAGCTTTTACTTTATTATGTCAGTCTTAAAATATAAACATGTATACTGAGCAAAATAAACTTTGCTTGATAAACTAACTTTGCTTGTTAGATTTTTGAAAGTAAGCCTATACGTAAGACATTGTGAAGATATTTTTCAACACAGAAAGCATCTCCTGTGGTGTGAATACACGTTCCTTCGTAAATATCGGCCGAATAATAATTTCTCATGCGGAAAAAAGGTCACATCTTTTCTTCATCATTTGCTGCTGATTCCAGCAGACATTTCTACCTGCCTCCTATGTGTTCTTTCACCATCGAGCAACCAGTAAGGCTGTTGTGCCGGAGCACCATTTAATAAGGGTAATTTATTAGTGTCAGCTCTAAGGACCCATTTATTTCCTAAAAAGAAAAGGTCAGGTGATGGGAAATTCAGGGCTACAACAATGCAGTGGATGGAGCAGCCTGCCTGAACTGCATTTATCACTGTCACTCAGCCTTCATTAAAAACATAGACTTGGTTGACGAGAGGCAGGTTGGCTTCATGCTAAGGTATATTAAACCTTGAATGGGTTTAATTAGCGGATAATCAATGCCCCTTCCCTAAAGCCATTGAGAGGGCCAAGTATACTATTGATGCTGTCTTCTTCAAAAGAAACAGGCGTTTCGAATCCGGCGCTTTTAAATGTTGACATCTTCAAATACCCAGCAATTGAACACTGGAAACGTAACTCGACAAATAGTTTTTTCAAAAGACACAAGCTTTGTTTTCTTTTGTTTTAATTTTATTTTAGTTGTTAATATTTCATTTTCGTAACTGCACTTATAAACAACAACAAAACAACCCACGCATATGTCAATGTTATAGTAACCTTTGTGGCAGAACAAATATCAGCAGCACAGAATTACGCCTCATGTAGTCCATGGACTTTCCCCCCCTTAATCCTCTCGCAACAATGAGTTTGTGTGGACTGGAAAGATTGGTCAGCGACTTCTCGAATGTAAGTAATAGGACAAAGAGAAACATCCATCTATATATGACCTTTGCGGGATTGGTATTCATGTTCAAAACCATTAGTGGGGTTCAAGCTGATTCTGTTAGAGCTTTCATGCAATCAGTACAGATGAAATCCTACTCAGAGCTTCAACTGTCTGTCCAGCTGCCTTAGCCTGTTCCCTCACATATTATTGGAATTGATGCCCAGGGGACTATCAGCCTATAAGCATCTATCTTCCCTCTCAACCAAACCCATGGTTTTCCTTCCAAATGATCTGGTCGAGCATGGATTCCCAGAATTATTGAAAATATTCAAGAATTTTCATCTTTCTTTTAGGCATTTTAGGCATTAGGCATGCTTAGGTGGCATGTCAATTCTCTTCTGACCAGTGTTGCTGGTCATGAATGTATATGTGCATGTGTGGGCACACTCACACACACACACACACACACACACACGTGTACACATATGCTTGCATGCAAACATACACAAACAGGCAAGTACACACACATATGAGTATGCACACATGAACACATGCATGCGCGCACACACAAAAGCCATTCACTCGCTTGCACACACACGTGTGCTCATGTATGTGTTTGTGCATGCGTGTGAGTGGCGTTTGTGTGTGCGTGCATGTACGTGTTCATGTTCATGTCTCATAACAGGATAACGCGTAGGTCACCCCTCTCTCTGGGGTGCACTGGGTCGGGCCTGTTCCACTGGAGGTGAGGAGAGCAGGGATTATGAGACTATGATTGCAGTGTGAGCAGCTCCCATGTGTCACTTAGGACTGATGGCAGCTAAAATGCTTTTGCCACACGCATTGCAGAGAAGCAGTAGGGCTTTCTATAAGATACATTACATTACATTAGAGGCATTTAGCAGACGCTCTTATCCAGAGCGACTTACACAACTTTTTACATAGCATTTTACATTGTATCCATTTATACAGCTGGATATATACTGAAGCAATGCAGGTTAAGTACCTTGCTCAAGGGTACAACGGCAGTGTCCTTACCCGTGAATCGAACCTGCGACCTTTCGGTTAAAAGCCCAGTTCCTTACCCACTGTGCTACACTCCATCCTACTCTACAGAGTAGCCCAGAGCTTTCCGACGCAAACAACAATCCAACTCTAATGCTCATTCTAAAAACAAGCAGCACGTGTTGCACGCACCTTACATGCAATGCATTATGACCACAGCGCAGGCTGCAACAGAAACATGGATGCGGCCCTTGCTGAAGCTGAGGTGCAGCTGCAGCTTTGGGCGGACTCATTAGCTGCATCACCATATTCACGCATTTCAAATTAGTCACGCTACAATCGGGGGAGGTAACCACCGGGTTATATATTGATGAGTGAGGAAATTTTCTTTGAAGAAAAAAGGCGTGACATCATTATCACTGCAGGTAGCACTACGCATTTTAACCGCACGTAAGGATATGATTGGAAGAAGAAAAGTTTCCATCTTCATAAATAACCGCTTAGCGGTTGACATCTTTCCTTGATTGTGGACAGCATGGTTCATTTATATGCATGAGACATTTTTTTATATATACTATTGGAAACAGTCCAATAGTATATTTATGCAGTCTATTGCATGTGTTGGTGGCATGCTGGAATCCATGGTAGCCAACAGAATACCAGCTTCAAAAATTCCAAGTAAAAATGTAAAGTTCAATCAAACTGATGCAAAGCAGACCAAAGACAGACTGTCAAAAGAACAATGTGCAGCCAAGCTTTTTTCTTTTTTTTATTGTTCTTCATTTAAATTTTTTCAAATAATTTCAGAATACGTATTTCCGATTGGAGAACAAACCACGGTTATCTATGTTTCTCCCTCAGCTGTTTTTGTTTGCATTTAGGATGCGAGCTGATTTCTGCGTTGCAACAAAAAAACCCGTGACAGCGAGTCAACTTCAAAGGCAAGGGGGCGGGGGGTGCTCGCTGAAAGAGCGAGCGCAGCTGCCGCTGTCGCCTCTAAATTGGGCTGCGGCTCAAAGCCCGGACTCAGCTGCCCGACGGCATAAAGACACAGGAGGAAGGCACGGCCCCCCCCAAAAAAAGAAGCGGCTCTCCCAACACCGAGCGCATCAAAGCCAGCGCGCGGGACACGCCGCGTCGTTTGGTCTACGCGCCGGCCGCCTGGCTGCGTTGCGCGCGCTTCCCTCTCGCAGGCTCTCGCCCCGTTCCCTTCGGCCCACGCGCTTAGATTTTGGACTTTCATTTGTTTAAAAAAAAAATGTTAAAATAAAAAAAAATTGCGATAGCGAGGCCGATTTCGACGAGTTTTGACGCACAGCGCCGTATCGCTTCAAAAGACTTCAGAATCATTATTAGTCGCAGCAGACTGTCGTTACCGTCCAGGATATGAAATTATAATATGAAACACCATGATGATTATTATGCGAAGAAGAGTTTTTATAAGCATTTTAGAAAATTATATTAAATGGCAGATTTTTAAATGTAATTTGCTAAATTGTAAGTAACTGAGGAAAAATAAATAAATAATTAAAAAAAAATACTAATCAAGAATTATAACCAATGGTCTGCCGTAGGCTACAGGTCAGTGTCCCTTGAGAGCGCTGTCATTACAGATAAAACATTTGTCAGATGTCAGGTACGTTTTCAGAAAAACCTGAACAAAGTTAAAAGGTATTAAAGTGCATGCAAAAACAGCTTGGTCATGATGTTGTGGATGACCTGTTGGAGTACTTTGGAAGAACTTCAGACTGGCCAGTCATACTTTTCCCAGAATGTGCTGTGTTCACTTTAATGTTAAATGTGTTGTAGAAGCAGAAAATAAAAAGTAAATGAATAAATGCAGATAAATGTAAAACTGTAAAACTGTAAATATAAAGCAAGTTCCTTGGAAATGTAAAAGGTCTTCTTGACGACAAATGAAAAAAATAATAATGCATTCTATGCACAATGCACTCAATCATTGACTGTCAGAGAAGAGTTCAATATGGGTCCCATATGTTTGGTCAGACTTGGTGGTACACTGCAATACAGGCCTTAATGGAGAACTGCATGTGTCAGCAGCCAATCTACTTTCATTATTTATATAAGATCCAATGCAGAGTCAACCATTTACTATATCTTCCACACCTTCAAGAGGATTTACCAGCTTGCATCCGCAGTGTTCGATTGCTGTTGAAATAACCAGCTGGCCAAGCCAATCACATAGCTCAATATGTTCATCCTACCATTTTTTTCTGCCAATATCTCCTGTCTGTCTGATTAAAAACACAATTTTCAAAATTCCTCTTCAATCATGGCATGAAGGATCTCTGCATTTCCTCCTTGTATTGTTATTATTATGTTTTGTTTTAATACAGCCTATGTACAACCATTAGAAATCAACTATAAATGTACTAGTACAGTGCATAAGATAATTGCGTATTGTTTCAACATGTATTTTTCCCAATCAAATAAATGATTTTGATTCTACCAAAAAAACTAGCAAGAGACTGCTAACACCACTAACAATATATGCCATTGGTGTAAACGTTCCTTTTGTTTTTTGTGTTCTTTCTGTGTGTTTATGCAGGATGTTTAATGAGATATAGGCTAGTGCTAGGCCAATAGTACAGTTTAGGCATTAAAATATAAATTCAGTTGCGCATCAGTGGTAACATTGGTAACCCAGCCACTGGGGATGCGCAAGCCAGTGCATTCCTAGTGCTGGTCCCAAGCCTGGATAAATGGGGAGGGTTGCGTCAGGGAAGGGAATCTGGTGTTAAAACATATGCCAAATCAAATATGCAGATCTGATCCGCTGTGGCGACCCCTAATGGGAACAGCCGAAAGAAGAAGAAGAAGAAGAAGAAGAAGAAGAAGAAGATCAGTGGTAACATTGGTCAATTCCACTGATGGCCTTTAGAGGGCATGCAAGTGCAGTAGTCTGGTCAGGCTCAAAGCAATTCTGAAACAGGAACTAAACTACCCTTAAGATGGACAATATAAAACCGCTTCTACATGTTTAAAGAGATTACTTAATTAATTGTAGCATTTGAATATATTTGCATGTACTAAGTTCTAAACAAATTACCACAAAAAGGTAATGGCATGGCATGGTACAATCAAAGGTATATTATATAAAGGACACGCTCACACAAGCACGCATGCATGCTCACACACACACACGCACACACACACACACACACACACCTACACCACAGTAACAGGAGGACCAAATGTTTCATTCAACTGGCTAGAGAGACATTGCAAGTATAAAACATGAGAACCCAATACTTTAAGAATGTGCAGGAAAACCTCAGAAAGTCAACTAAGACCCACACCTTCCTGCTTTTCTCTGAAAACTGTATTCAGTAGAAATCAGTAATAGCAGAGAGAAGAAATGCCTGATAATACAGTGAAAATCAACATTGTGCATGTGTGTGTGTGTGTGTGGGTGAGTGTGTGTGTGACATATATTACTATTAGAATCAGTCTGTAATATTTACATTTGCAGAGTATGCTGTAACACAACATCTTCTACATATTAGCATGATTTTTCCTATAATTGTTTTGCACATTGCTGTATTTTTTCTTTTTAAATGATTGTATACCTTTCTTTCTTACTCATTTCAGGGAAAACATGGCCATATCACAGACAAGGACACACAAGTGTGGCCCTTGTCATAGGCCTAATGATTCAATTGCATATCCTTCAATTAGCAACCGAAACATTCAAATGATGACGCACATTTAGACGTTAAATCTCCACAGAGGAAACATTACTAACCAATCCTGCCAAATCCATTGTTTCTATCATCTTAAACTGGCTCAGGCAGTTGGTGTCAATGCAATATACTAATTTACATTCTCTTCATTTTGTCGAAAGTATAGCGCAAAGCGCTACAATAAAGTCTTCCGACTGCAAAGTCCAGATGGAAAACTCCATCTTCAGACACTCAGGGCACGAGCCTGAACCGAAAAGGAGCGTCTAACTCCCGGAGGCAATCCGGAGGGCTTGATTAACTGTCTGTATAATAGCGGGCTCTGACCTGATTTCAGAGAAGGCATTTAGAGTTCTGCCCTGAGATGATTGCCTCATCTTAAATTACACATATGCGCTTTCTTCCTAATAAGCCACTTCTCCAGGTAACTTAGTGACGTGATTAATCTGTTGGGGCGGGGAAAAAAATAGTAGACCCAAATGATATATGACAATAGAATTCACCGCGGAATTCATCTGTTGCATGATTAAAGGGTTAAGGAGAGTCGCGGCCATTCGTCTTTTATTTCATTCGCCTGCATAAATATTTAACAAAGCCCTGACGTTTTTATGGACTGCTTGTTCTGCGGAACAATTAGAGCGAGGGTAACGTCTTAAAACTGGCATATGCTTGCTATCAAGCGGCAATACGCTTTCCGGAATTTATTAAACGGTCTATAATGTTCAGCCTGAGTGTAGACTGCGGTGTAAAACACTGCGCGCTCCCGTGTTTAAATAAGAGCATTCATCCGTTGGATTCAATCGACATCCTGTTATCTGTCAAAGGACTGAAACAACTAAAGCTCGATGTTTCTCATAGAGATATATTCTGGTGTCTCATTGTTGTTAAACAGATGACAGACAGTGTTACACAACCTGTAACCAGAATTTCATTCATGGGCATACTGAACTAAATCGCTTGTGGGCCATGGGCAGGGTGAGGGATGTGGGTGAGAGTGCAATCGCAGAAGTGGGGGTGGGCACTTATGATTTCGGACTGAGGCATAAAATGTTCAATTTTTGGGTGTACTAATGATGCTATCATAAATGGTGTGCCCAGGTATGAGGCTGGTGAACACTGGCAGTGGCACACAGGACTGAGAGTGCCACTGCCAGTGTTCACCAGCCTCATATCAGTCTACACGATTCATGTCAAACCTATGACTCTTTCATGTCAAACCTATGACTCTTTCATATCAAACCTATGAATCTTTCATGTAAAACCTATGACTCTTTCATATCAAACCTACGAATCTTTCATGTCAAACCTATGACTCTTTCATATCAAGCCTATGAATCTTTCATGTAAAACCTATGACTCTTTCATATCAAACCTATGAATCTTTCATGTCAAACCTATGACTCTTTCATATCAAACCTATGACTCTTTCATGTCAAACCTATGACTCTTTCATATAAAACCTATGACTCTTTCATGTCAAACCTATGACTCTTTCATGTCAAACCTATGACTTTTTCATATAAAACCTATGACTCTTTCATGTCAAACCTATGACTCTTTCATATAAAACCTGTGACTCTTTCATGTAAAACCTATGACTCTTTCATATAAAACCTATGACTCCTACTCCTACGTCTTCCAGGTAAGGCGTTTCTTGACTCACCAACGAGGTCCATGATTACAAGTATCTAAAAAGAACACAATGGAGATTGAACGACTGCCCATTGCCAGTGGACTATAATCTAGAGTGAGTATCACTGCATGATATTCTCCCCATCCTCAAAGGCCACTGGCTGCAAGAAGTCATCAGTCCATTAGATAACCAAGGAAGTCAAGGAGGGCCCCCTCTGTAGGGATGAATTTCAACACGAGCCCTCTCATGTTCATGGCATCAAATCTAATCACATAATCAGCGTCCAATCAAATTGCAACCCCCCCCCCCCCTTCCAGCATGGACTCCTTGTCAATCACAATCATACACCTTCACTGTTAAAAATGATAAGCATTTCCTGCCTATTTGCATCTTCCTTTTTTTATAACTAAATCATTTGACAAATATAGATTTGGGCAACGGTCCACTGCATTTCATGACATGTAGGTACTTTTGTGGTATTCAAACAGTGAACTGTTGCTGATTATTGTGCAACTTCAGGATTTTTTAACGAAGCCTTGCTTTTAATACAAAAGAAAATATAGAATGGAAAACAAATTAAACATCTGGTATTGTTAATGTCTTGTATACTGCGTGAGATTGGTTTCATAGTCTATTTTCCTCAGTGTCTGAGGAAGGGATGGTCCCTGTTGTTACGCTTGGTGCAGAACCTAACGCCTTGATTACATCATTAAGCTTAATCAGAGTCTTCTCTCCTGGACTATTTCTGTGGCAGCCACCATTAATTCTCTGATGTGCTTGCGAGGTTTCAAGATGCTTATCATTCAATCATTCAACACACTAGTAAGCACACACACACACGCACACACACAAGCAAGGACATATACATATGTGAAAACAGCACATTTATATGCCCACAAACAAAAACAATATTCACACACTAACACTCACACATTCAAATATGTACGCACAAATGCATACATGCAGCCATATGCACAATTGCAATTTTCATACATACAGACAAACACGCGCATGCACGCAAATTGAAATGTGAACACATGCAAACATACATGCACAAACAGAGAGGAGCACACATACAAATCCACGTATTAAAGCAAAGCATACCTGCACACACATACAAAGAATATGCGCACATCCACACACAAATGGCATGCACAAACACACCCAAGTACACCCACACATGAAAACACACACAAACCTTTCACTACACCATACACCAACACACGCATACACAGAAAAAACATGGATATGCAAATACAAAATGCACAATGAAAAAGCTGGGAAAAAAACTGCCTTAGGTGAGGCCAATGTACCATTTCAGAGACTTGTGTCACACTTGTAAAGTCTCCAGGCACACCTGTTAAATAAAAACAGCTCTCTGTAATAATGGGCTCCAGGCAGCCAATGAGAGGCCATTCTGTATCTGAAAATTACTTGAGAAGAATAGGGATAACCGTTTCAGTCAGCAAACTGGGTAAAATTGCACTCTCTCAACTTGCATATAAAGCTCAACAGCCACTTTCACCCGTGTAAATGCTGCACAAAGCAGGAACTACTGTTTCTCTTGTCCCATATAACGTTTTAAATCCTTTTTCCACATGTGTTTATGGCAGTCTTTCACCACACTGTCTGCACTGTTACTTCTACTTGAACTTTGGATGAACTCGGTTTGGCCACTCCGACCACTCCAAAAACCAAAACACGCACACAAAAACACCTCCTTTGCACCCCAAACTGTAAATCAAATCTCAGATGTACAACCATTATCGGGGGACTGATCTGGTTTCAAATAATTCTGGAAAGAAATTCATAGCACTTGCCAAACGCACTTAAAACAATAATTTTCCGTCCAAATCATTTGCTGTGTTTGAGCAGAGACTCGCTATTTGTCAATTAGTTTTCCTCTCTTCTTAACTAGATCTGATTTTTACAAGCGTCACTGAACTTTGGATGGTCATACCAGTGTCTGCGCCTCTAAATCTGCTTGGCACGTCGGTTGTGTAATTTGCATTCCATGTTCTCTTTTGGGCCCTAAGCACTGTGACGGAATGCTATTTGCTTAGTGTGTTTCAGCAATGGTGCAGCGATTGGCCTGAAAGGAGGTTTTCAATCCGCTGTCTCGGGCCAATGGCGGGTCAAGTTTACCTCGTTAATCACGGCTGGGGGGTGGGGCCAACACAACCATCCCATGCAGCCATTTTAAAATTCTCCGACCCCCTACAAGTTGAGGGCATGCTCTTCATTGCTTAAGCAGACTTGAGTGGTACACACTGGGGAAATCCATTTTCAGGTCAGAGGCTGCCAAAAATCCATTGATATATATAGTCATATATAAGTAAATAAATGTTGTTGGGGATTGAGTCTCTTCAAACACATACTGATAAGATCAAAGGCAGAGTGCAAATAAGTATTAACTTTCAAAATATATTAACTTTCCCTGTCAGACCTCACTGTTGACCTCATAAATATGAAATCCAGCTCTGAATTTCTGAATGTATGGTATTTTTTTTATCATTGCCCCTTTAATTTATGCAAATTCATACATGTTGCATGACTACTTAATAATATGTTCATAATAACATTTGAAAGTAGCAATAAATACTGTTTTACATATCTTTTGAATTTTACAATTAAGCATGTGGTGTTTCTCGTAATGGCTGTGGACTGAAGTTTATTTTTCGGAACGGGAGTCTGTGAAGTGAGTGTTTGGTGTTTGTGAGAGCGGGGTCACGGGTACGTCCCGGCTGGACCATGTTGTGTTTGCCGGGGAGGGGCAGCGGAGCAGAACGGGGTGTAGTTTTTACGGTGGGTCAAATCAGGGGCAGCGCCGCTTCCCGCTCTCTGATCCTGCTCGGGCCTCCCAGGGTGCCACTGGCCTGGGACCTGTTTGATCCTCCACCTGCTGTGACGTCTACGCTCCGATACATTGTCCCCCCCACCCCCCCCAAACCTTTCCCAGACGGCACAGGAGGGAGGTGCTTTTTTTAAAAAAAGAGGGCGACTCCGAGAGAGTATGGAGTGGCAGAGCTCACTTTCAGAGCTTTTCTGAATGACCCACAGGCTCAAAGGTGAAAGGTCAAAGTGCGCGCACAACAGAATAACTCATAAAAGGGTTTCGCTCTTTGGTTCTATTTGCTACCATTTAAAAATGAACATAACACGAACATAACAATTCTTACTCTCTTCTCCAAATTACCGAGAATAGCGGAATTCCCAATCAAACCTCCCAGGCCAGTTCAGGTGCATGAATTCTAGCATGCCACCGCCTCTTTTTACTCTATTCTAATAAAAGAAGCAAAAAAGCATTTCGGAGACCGTAATACACACAGAAGAGTATTTCCTTGAGGCCCACGGCATGGTCTTTGGGACATCCAGCTTGGGGCAGAAGGGTCCAGGTTAGAGCACACAGTCCTCTCCTGCTGTGAAGTCCGGTGACCCCCCCCCCCCCCCAGCCCTCTACCCATCCCTCCCCAGGTCGTCAGCCCGAGCCCCCTCAAAGGAAGCGATCACTCACGGCGGAGGAGCCAGGCCCGGCAGCGCGCCAGGAGGCTGTGTTATTGTGCCTGTGGAAACGTCCAGCGCCACGGAGGCCTTCGCCGCGGAGAGGACGAATGGCCACCACGGCACCATGAGTCCCAGCGGAAATGCGCCGGAGGCGGGGTCCCTGCAGGTGGTGCCCTCCCTCACCAGACAGAGCTACTCGACCCGAGAGCACAGCCCTTCTCCGTTACGCACCCTGAGTGCTTTTCACAAAAACCGAGGGACTGCGTAATCAAAAAAATGATTTGAAAACAGCATACACGTGACGTTATTTCTAGCTATGTTACTGTTTTCGCTGTTATTTATTCCTTTTTATTTTGTACCATTTAGCGCTAAACATGCTTGCATTGTTCAGATACCGGCAAAAGACAAAGGACCATATTCATAAAACCTAACAGAGCAGGAGTGGTGATCTAGGATAAGTTTTCCCTGGTACCTAGCCTAATCTGATCAGCAGTCCTACTCTAATATGCTGATCAGCAATCCTTGCTTTCATGAATATGGGACAAAGTATTCTGTGTCTCCCTTTTTTGCCCATTATTCTTGTTATCCCCATAGGCAGCCATACCAAATATTTAAACACTGGCAAGCAAGTTTTGCAGATGAGGGTAACATCAATGCTCCTGCAGGATTGATCCCTGCAACCTCACTTTTTGGACCCATGTCTGCATGCCGTTTCTGTTTCATTGATCATTGTCTCTAATACTGACAAGACCTAACCCTTCATAAGAGGTACCATCTGAAGGCATACAGAAACTCTCTGACAAAGATGCTTTTCTAACAAGACTATCAAAGGCATATGGTCACATGAGGAAGATAGAGACTTCACACTATTGAGAGGTATGAACTATTTTTACCGTTGAAAAGTGTTATTTCACACAGGAACCATATCTGCAAGATGAGGGACTTTACATAAATTGTATTGAAATTAAGCTGTTGCTTTGACAGACTGCACATTTTCCACCATGGAGAGGGTCTGAGTTATCACAATTTTACTTTTGATCTGAGATTTAGATTTAGACATGTTCTTCCTCTAATTACAGATGAAGGCAATCTGACTGACTCTTATGATTTTATATCAAAGGAAATAAATAATTTAATATTCATAAATACTCATATTCAGTAATAACTTTGAAAACAAGATGTATTGTCATAGGTGATTTTTACTGAGAAAAAAAAATCATAAATAACATTGAAAACCTGATATCTCATTATAGGTGATATTTTTCCACGCCTGAAAAACACTTCATTAGAAGTATTCCAGTCTCAGCTGGGTGTCCACCAGGCACAAGGGTGTGACAGATTTCATCAGATGTGTGTGGAGTAATTGCAAGAGCCAAAGTTGTTTCACACCATTTTATTTTCTTTTATTTTTGGTCTGAAACCGGGCATCTGTGTTAATGTCTATAGTTTGATGATGTGCAAAATAAGAACACAATGAGAGAAAGATTAAACAAAGGCGACTTCCTATCTTACCACAATGTACACAGTACCCACTACAACAGTGTCAAGCAGTTTAATTATGGTCACACTGTTCTTTTAAAGAATCCAGTGATAATAATGAGAAACAATGAACAAAAGATGTCAGATTGTGGGCACTGTCATCTACAGAGAAGCTAAGTATTTCAGCTTTGGAGCGTAATCAGGCACTAGTCTATTACTACGTTCATTATTGGGCCTATACACCATATGGAAAAGGGTTTTTGCTATCTGTGAGGGATTTTTCTCCAAGAGGGAAATTTTTTTTACTTCTATCCCAATGAAACCAAGGAAAAAACTAACCACAGCTCGATACCCTATTGAATTAAAGATGGCCTCCTAAAAATCAATGAAGAATACCAAGAAGAAGAAAAAATGAAAAGCCAATCCCTGCAAAAGAAAATCTATCTGTCATGCGGAGACAGGAATTTGCTGTATCATGACGGAATGTCTCTCCTTGCTTTGTTCACCAAGCATACATTTGGTAGGGATACTATATAATATCTCTCTTCTGCTGTCTTATACCTGACAGGAACATAGTGTAGGCCAAGTTTAATCCCCCCATCAAACAGCTCCTTCCTGTTTATTCTATCAGAGGGTAGAACTCAGATTTAAACACAAATGCCTTGGCAAACTCTTAGTGCCACAGGATTTTCAGAAGGTCCAGCAAGCTGTAGCTGACAAAAGATGCTCTCTGGGATGAATACTGGAGCCCCTGATGTCAGCTGACACAAAAATATCATGCTTGTAGAGATTACCAGTGCGTAAGCATGTACTTATGAATGCACATGCACCACCAAGCACAGCACAACAAGAAAAGAGCAATATCTTGCAATGTATTGCCTGACATCTAGGTTCAGTCATCACACAATATCACTCCCAAAACCGGATTTCAACCACCAGCACATACGCCAATGGATGCAGTCAGTCTTCACTGCAAATGTTTAAGGCTTACTTCTGCATCTGCATAAGACATCTCTCACCCAAAAAACTAAAAACTGTGTCAATCCATAAGATGCATTCTCCTAATATGACTGAAAATCTCAATAATTTGTCTACAATGGACTGATAAACATTATTTTGGAATGACATTACAGCACAAAGAACTAATATATCAATCTTCCAATAACCATGAGAAACACAATTGCATTAAGTGGACAATAAAGAATGTACAAAATGTGTATATCTTCATAACACACTGCACAGAAGTAGACAGAGAAAAACAGACTGAGGCCAGGAGAAGGAGCACTGGAAGTGCTCCGAGCAGAGTTTTCTAAAGCAAGAGGAGGAGAGAGTAAAGGGGGAAAGGGAGAAAAAGGAGGGAAGAAAGGGGGGATAAGGGAGGAGAGAAGCACATTAGTGGCTCCAGCCAGCTGCCAAACAATGCCCTTGATTTTCGCCCCTCTCTCGTCAGACACAGAAGGTGTTAGGGGTGATTAGCCAAGCCTCACTGGCTGACGAACAGATGTTAATAACAAAGAACATATTCATTGTGTTCAGCAGACACCTGCAAGAAAAGGATGGCTGTCAAAGTGAAAGGAAATCTCTATTCCTTTCATATGGCTTTCCGTTCCAATGGACGGAAATGTTACGCATTAGTGTCGGTTGTACACAAGCCACTGCTTGATTTTTAGCAAACCAAAAGGCAGTGGTTATCAGGCATCATGCATACTACAATGAATGATTCTGTGATACATGTTGACTGTACAGTATTTGTCATTCACTACAGCATTAGTCATTCACACAAAAATAAGGTGAAAAATATTCTGCTGTATCAGATAAAAGATGTGGCAGATTAAACTTTCCCCACTATTTTCATGTTACAGTTGACATTTTTGATAATGTGCCTACTTTCTGATAATAAACATTACATTACATTACATTGATAGTAAATGTAAAATTGATTAAAATAAAATTAATTATGCAACACATAGATTTGAATCTGAATCAAAAAATTTGAATACCAAAAAAATATAAAATGAAACAAACAGGATTACCTATCGTGCATTCATTATTAACTTGTTTATGAAACAGGTGGATCAAGTGGACAAATGATGAGTAGCAAAGGATGCAAACAAGGGGATATTCTCTGTTCCAACCATCAGCTTAATTTTTAAAAAATTATTTAAGCAGGGGAGGTAAACTTCTGTAAATTGAATTGTCTCGCTGTATTTTCCCAAGAAAAACTTCATATTAATCATACAAGTACTAGAACCTTTTCCTATTCTTCAAACTCACAGCAGGATGGGAATTCATTTTGCATTCTACATGGAACAAAGAGATGGAGTGGAATTCAGGAGACGATGCCCAACCGCCCCCGCCCCCCCCCCCACCCACTCTCGTAAATAAAAAATTGAAAGTCCAAGGAAATACGATGTTTTTCCACTTCGGCTGATACACCTTTCTGTGCGCAAAAATTGATCCCTCCCGTAAAGTCAAGGGAAGAGGGGCATAATGGGCGAGCTTACGAGATACAAAAATCACATCTCCTGTTAACCTGACCGCATACACTGTTGTGGGAATTTTTGGATTGTTGGGACACGTATTTAAAGATAGTAGAGGAAGACATATTGGGGGGTGGGGGTGGTTCAGTATGACAATACATGCTTCATTGCAACAACCTGTAAGCATTTTAGAGAAACACAGACCTCTTGCCTGCCATTGTATCATGAAAATGCACTTTTTTGTACGTCGCTTTGGATAAAAGCGTCTGCCAAATGAATGTAATGTAATGTAATTGTATCCAAACTTCTAGCCACTCCAAATGCTATTAATAGCCTCTATACATTTAAATCCAAGTCAACATTTTTTTATTTATTTGATACTTATCTTTAGTCCAGGTTAGTAAGCTACTAAACTCACATCCTGAACAGTCATCATGTCTCCAGAGTTTGGTACGAGTAAGGAACTGGAGAGTGGAAATATATGGGTAGTAATTTAGCAAGAAGCTTCTCCTTAGGAAGAGCCAGCTGCATCTTCCAAGTCTTCAGCTCCTTGAGTTTAAACTTGTGGACCTAATTAAAAATCAATGCATGAGATGAGGAGACTGAAGGAGGGGTTGTCAAGGCCTGGCCAATGTCCTGGTTCTTTCACTTTGCAGTCACAAAATGATGGTGGCTTCAAGGACATCCATCCAGTGTGTTAAATATCCATTCATACAAAAAAACCACTTTATTGTCAGGTGCTCTTAAAGTAGAGTGTATGCATAGCAGACGATATATCTGCATAGTAACAAATACCAATCAATTAATATTCACTATTATAAATGCCATACATATGATTTAAACAAAATTCTGGTGTGCTTCAATGATGTACATGCTACCAATTGATGGTGAATGAGATAGCTTTGTCTGTAAAAATGCTTTGAGAGGTGACAGGTGTTTTATAAATGTAATTATAATTTTACTGTTATTCAATTCCCAGCCGAGACTTTTTATCTCATCATATGAGATACCTACACATACCATTAGTACACTGTATGATATCATATTAACAAGAATAATTTAGTTCATGTTGCACATTCATCAAATAAAATAAGTACATCATCCATAAAATAGCAATGGATGAGTAAAGACTACATTACCTTCAAATTTAAGATGCATAAGAATGGCATTCATTTATGTTACAAGTAATACATTCACCATTGTATTAAAAAATAAATGACAGCATACAGAACTGGAAATAATGGAATAATTTTCATCGAAAATAGGCAGAGTGCTGTGTTATTGGAAGTAAAAGGACATGGCTGAACTCCCCTGAGCGTTGATAGGATGCTGTGTAATTTTCTGGCACGGACTATAATTTGAAAATTAGCACCGAATTCACTGTCAGTACTCCTAGCACATAAATAGCAGCGATTTCCAAAGTCACCATTATCACACTTCACTATGGTAACCACTTTCCCTTTTGATAAGTCAGGGGTGTAGTCTGGCTGTGTTTCTGAGAAACCTACTGCTTGTGCCTTTGGCAATTTGTGGATGGATCCTTTAACACTGGTTGGCACAGTTTATACATTTAGTGGCTTTTCCACAACTTCCTATAAAATACAATAATAGTTATACATGTTTGATAGCTGTAGAGAAAAAATGGACAGGCTCTGGTGCATGTGAATACTTGCACTTGCCCAGAGAATGATTTCATTCCTCACTAATCACCTTTGTCCTAAAATGCTACCCCTTTTTAAACATTTGTGTAACCTTTAGCATGTTCAAAAAACACATAAAGACTCTCAAAACAAGTTAAAATAATGTGACACAAATTTGAGCTTTGAAAATTAAGTTTAATTTTGTATTGTATCGTATTTACAATTACGGTAGAGGTCTTGATCAGGATGGCATTGGGGTAAGGTGGCCTTACATTAGCTGTTCCAGGCAAAGTCTCAATCAAGGAAGGGTAAAGGTTGTGCAACAATATTGAATTACATGGACCAAGAAACTTGGCACTATAAATTTCCCTTCGAACACAGCAAAAGTGTTCTTCAGCATGTGCTGTATGCACTATGATCAGACGACTGCACTATGATGATTGCTGTTAGTTATTACCTCAACTGTAACCTACTTAACCCATTTTATCAGTGACAGATCCCTTAAATGATGCCTCAACAACACATCACATATCATTTTGAGTTTTGCATGTAAAATGTCCTTTAGTAAATAGTTATGGGGTTTGAATGTTTAGTTAACAGTTTTAAAAAGTTTTTAATGATGTAAGTACATGTGCACAAGAAATAAAAAGATAAAGGAATTATGCTCCTTTATCTCTGCCCAAGGTCTATACTGTCCTCTGATTGGTCTTGAGTCCACATGTGACATATCTGTGCCAACAGTGTGCATTTGAGAGTACAAAATGAATCGTTGTCCACGTTTTGCAAAGGATCTCGGCCAATCCACCGTGAAACAAATTTGGTTACGTTTGGATATGTAAATAGGCGCTGGCAAAACAGGATGCGCAGAGAAATTGAGGGTGTCTAAACCTAGAACAACAAATTAGATGAATATCAGTTGTTAATGCAATACTAGGCGAGGCAAATAGCACTGTTACCCACCTATACTCAAAAAAGCATTTTGGCAGCGCTCAGTCAGAAGAAACCGAATCAGAAGCCGGCAGATTGTTAAGAGCCGTCGTCCGAGGGGAAACGCTTCATGTCACGAGCTAGGAACAACCGCTGTTTAATGCACACTCATGCTCCATCTACCTTACGCTCCATTATTCCAATCTCCAATCCAACATTTCGCATTCACTCTCCAACCCCATGCCGGCCTTTCCATTTATCGGATATGCGCTCCACTCCAGCGCTCTTTTCCACCTGAGCTGGTGGTTGCTGTTTTTATGACTGCGTCTGGGCCCCATGCAGGCTTCTTTCAGCTATTTTTCATCCGCCTCATGCTTGAATTGACGATGGGCATTTTTCTTGAAATGTTCAAGCTGGAAGAACGCTATTTTTTAAAATTTTATTTTCAGGTTTCATAATGAGAAAAATCACAATTCACGCCGGTACCCTCGTGTTATTAAAACCATGACCAAATTTTAAATAACATATTAAAGCGCAACTAAGGATATTACAGTCTAACGTGGCATTTGATGTTCACTGCCACTTGATGCGACAAACTATCTAATTATGCTTATTTGTATAGGTAATCGCTTAGAAGGACCACCAAATTGGAAAACGTTTGTTAGAAAATTAAATCGAACACATATAACACGAGACAATAATAGGCTACCTCATAAGGCTAACACTTGTGTTATCTTAGCAGTGCTGTGCAGGCAGAAAAAGGTAACTTTGGTCACATTTTTATGTTGCCTGAAAAAAATGACTGGTCATCAAGAATCACACCAAGATTACACAGTTCGTGGAAAATCCTAATAGTTACACCATTGATAGTGCTGTAGTGACGGGAGCGAAAGCCAATACACATTATTTAATTGTCATCACACTTAAGTTTTAAACATCTCTGTTGCAGTCGGGCTTTATTTTCTGGCACGCAGCTGGTCAGGACAGTTTTAGTAGCTTTCATATTGAATTTGGTACAGACATAAATCTGGGTGTGATTGGCATAAAAGTCCACACTAAACTTAAACCTTCTTATGATTTGCCCAGGAAGAAGAGAGGCAAGTCTGAAGCAGGCAAGTACGAAGTCAGGCAAATTTTGGTAATACGACTGGTACTACTAAAAGCTGCTCTAAGATCAAGTAATATTCAAATATTAAGGGACTCTCAGCCTGCATTTATTAGCAAGTTGTTGCTGACCTTCACAGGGTTTAGCCCTAAATGTAGGTTGGAAAGCAATGAGATTGGAAAGGAAGAGACAATGCATTCTAAAATTTTAGTAAGGAAGGGTTTATTAGGTATAAGCCACACATTTTGTCAGCTCATCCGGGAACAGACTCTTCCTTTTTAGGCACTGGTGTAATGGCTGCAGTTCTAAGCTCAGACATAGCCATAAGCTAGAGAGCTGTTAGTAATCTCTGTTATCAGTGGACTGAGAGCTGGGAAAGTAGGTCTTGACAAATAGGTGTTGGAAATGGTTGAGCCGAGTAGATAAGTAAAGGGCTTCGTTTTGGTAAGCAACGTAGCTACATCAGCAACATAACAAACTTCACCAACACACATTCAGAGGTCCTAGGAGAGGACAGCTCAACGGTTGCAGGGCCAGGAGGAAAAAAAAGGTTTTTATATGCATTTTTTTTGGAAGTAATGAAGAAAAGTATTACTCAAATCGGGGGAAACCGATTAGATGGATGCATTAACAGGTCGTACAGTAAATGGCAGTTAACTGCAGAAAAATTATTTGGAGTCCCCACTTCAGCTTTCAATTACAGTTCGATAAAACAATGACTTTTTGTAATTTGGATATCTCAAAGTCAATGATCATTTACAACATGACAAAGCTTACTGTGTGCAAGTATGTGCAGAAAGGGAGGCACGTATGTTCTTGGTGACTTTAAATGCTGGCTCAGCAGCAAAGGGACACTGTATGCAGTGTACAGCGTCAAAAACCCCCATGTCTTAACTACAAATGGCTTTATCAGGTTGAGGCCTATTGGCCATTATCAAATCAAAGGAGTTTAACCTGTAAGATTCTAAGACTTGTTTTGGAACATTATTGTTAAAAAGTTATATCACAACCATGCTGGAATGTAACCAAGATGTTTCCAATGTTTTTTTAATGTGTTGAGTTAGCTTAGTAGCAGCCATGTTAGATGCCACAGGAGAAAGGTGATGTCAAAATTATAGAAAATTTTCCAAAGAGTTCTGGATTGCAAAGCACGCTGCCCGCTGTGTCAAAAGCTGTTGGAAACAGAAATCTGTTTCTAAGGCACACCGTCCCAGCCCCAACATATGCTGAATTTCAAGCAGGGTGACATGTCACCAGAACACTGGGTTGCCAGACACTGGCAAGCATATTATTACCAATCCAGTGTTGATGCAAATCAGTACAAAGTTATTCTGAGTGAACACCTTTATTCTATGATGAAACATTTCTATCCTGATGGGAGTGGTCTCTTCCAGGATGATAAAACCCCCATCCACAGGGTCACTGAATGGTTTGATGAGTATGAAAAGGATGTGAATAATATGCAATGGCCTTTATAGTCACCAGATCTCAACCCGATTGAACGCCTATGGGAATTTGGACCAACGCATTAGAATGTGCTCTCCACCACCATCATAAAAACACCAAATCCATCCCTCCAGTAGAGTTCCAGAGACTTGCAGAATCTATGCCAAGTTGCACTGAAGCAGTTCTGGCGGCTTGTGGTGGCCCAACACCTTACTAAGACACTTTATATTAGTTTTTCCTCTGTCACCCGTCTGTATATATATATATATATATATCAAAGTGAATAAAGTCGGTTACAAACAATCTTTGAAACTGGAAAAGGCTACCTGATCTCATGCCCTTCACATTAAAAGGGTGACATCAGACCATGGTGATGCAGTGTGTGAGGCGCTGAAGGGACTCCACTTGAATATAACAGCGACCACACATTTTCAGTGGTACCATTTAGCTCACTTAACGTAAGAAAGAACAGTGGAAAAGAAGTGCAAAAAGCACCCTATATTCTGCTTTACTGCAGGCCTCCCTCCCTCATTAATTTTACTGATACTTCCAGATGGGAGGCAAAAAAATATTAATTTTATTCAGCCTCAGGCACCCTCCACTGTTAAGGTACTCTCTAAATCTCCGGCTTTTAGAAAGCATTAATACCGGGCTTCTGATGTGGAATTGCGGGACCCGTAGTGGAACGTTAAGTGTGTCACAAGTGTAATTAATTGCACACAAGAATGATTCATTTATTAGGGGACGGCAACGCGAGAGGCGAACAAGAACTCAGAGCTCATCGAGCCTACCTTAAATTCATGGTGGCACTTCCAGATTTATGCAAATTAATTGGCTCTTTCAATGTTGCATTAAAATGCTAGTGCTACTGCACTGCACGGTACATTAGTCTGTTCAGCCAATAAAAACGGCATCTTTTACGAGCGAATCCTTGAGTTGGAAGGGGCTCAGGGACACGATTCAGTTTCCGCACAGATGTGAGGGGTGGGCGTATTTGTGCGGATGTCTGTTCCAGAGGCAGACGGTATGATGCTAATGCCCAGATTCAGTCAAACTACAGCAGGCTTTACCCTTAACATTGATTTGCAAAAAATTTAAAGATATAGACCACCCGGAAAATGAATGATATTCATTCATTTTCTATCATTAATAAATGTCTTTTAACCAGACAATGACAGCGCTCAGCAGCATAGTTTTGCATTGGCTATTTGATTAGTTCATCAAGAAGGCTTCACAAGGCCTCATTTCTGAAATGAATGGATGCATATGAACGAGGAAAATTATTTGCGGTCACTTGAGAAAGGACATGGACAATTTAGGATGAACTATCTATGTTCAATTTCTTTCCCTTTTGGGCATTTATTTTTCAGATGGCGATCATTGAACAAAGGACATGTTTCTCATCAGTGTGGAAAAAATAAAATAAATGAATGCCTACATATTGTTCACCACAGTTGAGGCCAGGCTTCAACATCAGACAAAATCCGGCCAAAGATAGGAACTTGGTGATGTCAATCTGGTCTCTCCTAATTCTGCCCACATCTCCTGAAATGCAGTTATTGTCTTTGCAACAGGGCCTCTATATGTTGAGTCATTCAAACAGAAAACCTGTTTGTCCTTAATTGTGAAAGTGCTCTGATTCCAAATGTGATGCACAACATTATGAGCCCAATCACTGCATTCAACGCTCAATCATCAATATCATCAATGCATATCTGAGCTGTTATCATTGCTTACCTTTTTTATACTGCTATCTTTAAAAAAAAAAATTATATTTTTTTTATTTTTATTTATTTATTTTTTTTCACTGGTTTTCTCATAGAATCTCTACTTGAACCTTTTCACAATACAACCAGAGGGATTGTCAGTACTTGGTGTGAAAAAAACACCCCGTTATTTCCATATTCAGTCTTCGCTGCCTATGTTTTAATTCCCTTGGGTCCCACCAATTGAGTTGCTTGGATTTTCCGCCTCTCCTTCCTGACTGGCTCAATTTCCTAAACACGGCCACTACTTAGCAGCCCAGGGGGACGTCCCACATCACCGAGGGCTGCCCCGCGATGCGGCGTCCCAGGGCTGCATGGCAGGGGTGCCCCAGAAAGCACTAGACCAATCAGACGCGAGGGGGATGGACGTTCCGCGGCTGAACCGGGGGGTTGCGCCTCATCACCGGATGACAGGCCAAGCATTAATTCCTCTGTCTCTTTTCTTTTTGACATACATGTGTCACAGCTTGGCGAATGACAGGCGGTACATATTAATTAGGCCCCGAGTCGTGGCAGGAGTGCTTGCTATTAACTGGAAAGGGAGGGGTCTGCTTTAATTGCATGTGACATCAAAGTCGAGTGACAGACATTTACAAGCACCATTTGAAACGTCTGACGTTGAAGGTATTGTATTCGCACAAAGGCCATCGGAAAATGTGGAGGAAAGTGACGGGGAAGGAACACTGGTGCACATTTGTGTAATGTACTGTACCTGTGCAATTCAGTGCAATATCATTGTGGTGGAGACAGGGTGACTCTAACCCACTGAAAAAAAGTATCCAATTTAGCCTGACAATACCATCTATTCTCTGATATATATTCTCCACTGGAATGCATTGCGTGTGTTTGTGCCTCTGCCTGTCTGTGTGTGCGTGTGCCAGAGACACTATATTCTTCCTGTCATTTAACACTGTTGTGTTCGATAGCAAAGCGTGATATGCTGATATGCTTATCTGTGTATCTAACCAGACAGCTGCAGCGCTTAGTCCAAGATGAAGCACTGGTGCTATAACCATGGGCACTGATGTTGTACTTAATGTGAATTTCTTCAAAGTACCAAAACTAAATTTCTTAATTTAATAAACATCTAGCAACAGTAAGAGTCAGATGAGATGTTTGCAAATTAAATGGGAAAAGCCAGAAACAAAATGTGCATGCAGGAGACAAAGCCCATAGTGTTTTACAATGGGAAAAAAAATGCAACCTAGATCTAGATCCCTGACAAAGTCAGCAGCCACTTGTAGTGTGGTAGAGGTCCTGGCCTCTTACCAAAACTGTAAAAGGAATGAAGCAATGGAATGAGCCACAATCACATTCTAACCTTTTCACATGTGCTTTGGGCCCCTTTGTCGCGCCAGGCATTGTTCATCCCAACGACGTGCAGGGTGCCCACGGGCTTCCAGTCACCGTCAATGAGAATGTCCCTCCTCGAATGGTCATCTGCTAATCTGTGATACTGCATGGCCTGTGCTGTGAAAAACAGTTACCCCTTCATAGCAGAAGTGTGAAAGCAAGTGGAAAACAAATCATATTTATGTGGTGAGGAAATTCAATCTGCACAATAAAAAAAGAAATATGGCACATCAAAGTAACAGTCTGAACTTTGTGCATGTATTGCATTGCTGCAACTGAACACAAACCAGACAGCCATTAATACCGAGGCCAAGCCCTAATGCTTCTGTGTTCAGGGTTCGAGCAATCACTACCAAAATCACTGTCAGCCAACTGCGTGGAGATGGCGAGCGCCATTTTAGGAAGGGCAGCTGGAGGGACACAGACTTTTCTGCTTGAAAAGACCCGAAGAGCCCACCCTGCTGCCACGGGCTCATAATGAGCCTGACAGAAGCCAGTCAATTACCCCAGCTCTCCAGCTCTCTCAGATGGGCCTTCGCGAGCCAGCTTGCAAAGAATCAGTTAGGCCCGAAACGCGCAATCAGCGCTCGGTTTTAGGGCAGATTGGGCCTTGATTGATAAGACTGAGACAGAGAGAGAGAACCGAGCACGGCCCGGCTGATGCGAGTTCCTCAGATACGCTGAGCGCTAACGACTCCCCCCCCCCGTCTACTCCCCAGCCATGGCGATGCCATAGCAACGCTCGCCTTCGCATATGGCCTTCGTCTGCCCCAAAATTAGCAGAGAGGTGCCGGGCTCAAAAATGAACCTTGGCACCTCCGAGTGCCTCATTTGGCAACGCCGAGCCGGTGAATTGATAACCCTCCCCCCTGCCCTCGGCGGCCATCATCCGTTCGTGGCGCGCGGGGCTCCGCGCCCCTTCTCCAGCAACCCGCGAAACGATAAACCGAGGCAATAGCCCGTAGTTCGACTCGCAGCCTTCCGCAGCACACTCTGTCATAAAGGCTTCCAGCTCCCATATTGCCTTTCCGGATAACTCTAACATCTGTTGGTCACAGCCAGAGCCTTTTATTGTCGGACAGGCGTTTATGGAACTGGCCTCGGCGGATGTTTTCCAGAGGTCCGTTAGGACAAATCACGTCAAGACCCAGTCCACATAAATCCGGGGATTGTTATACAGCGCTGCTGTAAAAGCGGTGTTTTCCTTCTTAGGATGCATGGTGGCAAAAGCTAGAATGAAACCTCGAGATTTATATTCCTCTTTTGTCCCGTGTCTCAGTGGCCCACTCGTGAAAAGGAGTGAATCATTTTTCCTACGCTTAAACCTAAAAAAAAAAAACCTCTGCGTTTTTTCACTCTCTCTGCAAAGACGCGTTTCAAAATGACTAAATTGCCACGCCAAACCAATCAACACCGTTCCTGGTGAGCGTGGAGGCTACCAAACAATGGGTGTAGGTTGAGTGCAAAAATGCCAACACCTGCATTAAAAATCAGTCGCGCAGGGTCAATTGCAGTGTGTTCAGCTGGACCTTAAACCTCTAGACCACAGAACTGCATTATAACTGGAACAGTTCATCCTTATTTGGATAGCCGTTCTGGTTCGTCATGCAGTTCTGTGGTCTAGGGCACTTAAACCTGAGGTTTAAACTCCAGCTATGCAATCAAACCACAGAGTTCAAAACGAATCAGCATACTCTTTTTTCAAGCATAAGCTGAAATGATAAGCATTTTATCCTACACAAACACATATTGCAGTTCATCAATAGTGAGGAGACCTGCAATTAATATGAATGCACACTGAAGCGAAGCGTGCCTCAACAGTGATAGACACTGTATTGGACTTCGCTTCCTCACACCTGTACATTTCATAGGCCTACTGTTGGCGACACTGAAAATATAATAAACGTTATTGGTCAATTTATTTCACACATAAAATTAAATGCAAGGTGCCTCCCCTTTGAGGACAAAAATTAAAATAAATAATAAAACTAACAAACAGGATACAAGATTACACAAGACACAGTAAGGTTAGAAAATCAAAAGGAGACAGATACAAATAAATAGAGAGATATAATTAAAGCCACATAAATGAAAATATAGGCCTAAGAAGGCTAAAGCCATCATAGCATCGTGCAATCAGAAAAGTGTAACTTGCATGCAAAAGGCTTATAAGTGTATTTAGCATATGTCCTGACCATGCAAGGGCGAGCACTAATAAAGAATGTTTCTACACAGTCACAGATACATTTGATATCATTTTCACAATTGTAATATTCACATAGTCTTGTCACTAATAAATAAATATTTTCAAAGTTTACAAATGTCCTGTGAGGTTAACCACTAACATGTGCATTACCTATTAAGAATAATAAGTCCAAAAAGAACTAAAGAGCGTTCTAGGCACTCATATAGTAATCCAATTAGGAGAGCAGGAAAAGGGTAAAGTTAAAAAGCCTTTATTACAATAGCTAAATAATGTTGGCTTTTTAGTTTATTTAGCCATTATAATAAAGGCTTTTTAACTTTACTATTTTCCTGCTCTCCTCATTGGATTACTATATGAGTGCCTAGAATGCTCTTTAGTTCTTTTTGGATTTATTATTCTTATTTTTGTTTGTTCCCTATGTTCTAAGAGCACCAAAGCACCTACTATATATATATATATATATATATATATATATATATATATATATATATATATATATATATATTTGCATACTCTTGTTAACCACAGAGCACCCAGTATATTTTTCTTCTACTCATGTGCATTACCTAGTTGAAAATGTAGAATTTCAATGAAGAGGCTACCTGTCTGCAATATATTTTTATATTTGACTTTGACCTGCTGCCAGCTGCTTTTGTTGTCACATGCGCTGGGAAGTCACGAAGAATAATATAATTTACTGTTTCAGCGCAGTGACGTTATCAGAAAGCAAGTGAATAAAAGTCGGCAATTATCTGCTAGGCTTCCTCACTCATTTTGGCCGCTGAGGCTATGCTTTATGATTTGTGAGTTCGAAAAATATTGCTTTCGTCAGTTAAGGCGTTTTACGTGATCACAAAAATGCAGCGTTACCTCCCTTTCTGTCTATATAAGGAGTGTGATCCTGTATTTGGCGAGCGATTAATCTCCCCTGTATAGCAGAGTGGGTGCGCAGAGTTTATGCGCGACGATTCAAGCCTAGATTAACTCGTCAAATCGTACTTCATGTTCGTGAACAGGGGTAGGCGAAAACCAGATTTAATTAACAAGATATTTTGATATGATGCGCATCAAAGTATCGTTTAAGCGACGGTCGTGAAACAAGGCCCAGGAGAATATGAAGACCAAGCCCTGAACAGACTAAACCAGGAACGTAAATACACCGTGAGGCACAAGAAAAAAATCACTGGAAACTAGCGGACGTGCGGAACTGAGGAAAACCAATAATACAATTTGCCAAAACAATTAACTGGCACTAGATACAAAACACATGGAATACACAGAAACGCAGGTGAACCAAAACCGGGAAGCAAGGGAAGACTGGCAATGGGGAACTGGAACCGTGACAAAGCTAACTTAAAATGTGTAATACAAGCATCACAGCACAAATCATAGCTACTCCGCTTTTTACCATTCTGAACGACACGGACCAGCAACATTGGCTTTTTAACCACCAAATTGAGACTTCAGCTACTTAAATAAGGACAGAGACATTCAGTGGAACGAGAGACTAACACTTATTGGACTACGTTGTGGAAAATGGTGGAAACTCAACTGTCATCCCCATCCTCAACTAAAACCTATCCTACCACTGCACCACTTCTTCAGAGGTGAAACCGAGCACAATACTGAGTCAAGGTGAGCAATCCTAAACCATGGGCATCCCATAATCATGTAGAAGAGAGAAAAATACATATTGGTTAGGTTCCGCCACAAGACCCCTACAGGTCCGCTACCAAGACGAGTCACAGATTGAAATTGTAATGAGCAGTATTGTCACTCCCCTCCACCCACACACAACCCCGACCTCCAGCCCCACACACCCCCTCCCCAGTCCTGAAATATGCCCCTTTGGCGAGGAGGGGGGCAGGAAGTAAAGTGCCAGGGAGAAACATACTGACGTTAATTAACAGCACAAGCCACAGATGCCATGCTTGTACTCGCACAAGAGGTGGTCCAGCACATTATTGCAGCTCAGGATTTTTTTTTCCTGTCCTTTTTTCATTTTTTCCTCCCTCTGTCTGTGCCTGTCTCCTCTCGGTGCAGAGATGTCGACATTCAGCCTCCTTTGAATACCATTATGCCTCCAGTCATTGACCGTTATTGCTTCGTTACGCGTTGAGGTTCTTTTTGATTTGGAGGTAATAAAGCCGAATTACAGGCGCATCAGGCAGTGGCCCAACACTTCCTCTTTTCATCGTTCCTCTTGTTCGTACACTGCTTAAATATTGTGACGTTTGTTGAAATTCAGTGGCCATTTCCAATTAGCCCCAGGTGGACAGTAAGGGAGAGAGAGCAAGGGGGGGGATAGATAGATTCCACCAGATTATTTTGAAGACTATTAGAAATAAAAACATGCCACTCACTCTGAGAACAAAGGGAGATAAGGGGAGGGAGATAAGGCCCTGCTGTTGCACAAAGCTTTGTTAATTAACCATGCAAATTTCACAGAACGGACTGGAAGAGGGAGTGCTGACAGATATGGCCTTTTGCTAATAAACAGATGACACACTTGAGACTGAAATAGAACATTTGACCTGCTCTCACCATCATCAGTGGATGTGAGAATGTGAAGCATTAGTTATATCTTCTTTTTTTTCCACCTCCCCTACACTTAATAGGAACAAAGGCCCAATCACAAGAGGGGGGGAATCAAACTGTGGGCTAGCTTTGCATAGGTGTTGAGGAAGCATATAAAATGCAAGACAATTTGATAAGGATGCCTTCATTTATAAAATGACCTCTTTTCACATAATGCACAGCAATTAGTCATAGAGGAGGGAGATTTCATGAACCTCATAATGACTGACCTATCAGTGACTGACTTGTTTGAACTAATCAAAATAACTTGCTCTTCACCACTCATCAGTGAGCATATGAAGCCTCACTCTCCCAACACTGACTGCTATATAACCTCCTATATAATCAAATCTAATTTATTCATAGAGCATGTTTTACAAGGAACTAGTGACAATACACTTTGCAGTATACCCCAGTCTAAACACCCACTAAGCAAGCCAAATGTGACAAGGAGGAGGCAAGAAGGAACTCTGGGAGGGCAGATGTGGAGGCCACCCTCCTCTGGCAGGCTCAGGGTGTGGGTTCATACATAAAATGGCCAGTGTCAATTCAACTCTAGCAGAGTATATGTCCAATAGGGGCCATGTGCTTTATAGGAGTTGATTTAACACTGAACATTTTACTGTGTAGAGACAGAAATGGCCTGACAAGCTCATGAGAAGTTGCACAAAGCATCTGGTGGTGACAGTACTGGGGTTGGGTGGTGTACTGGAGGAGAGGACGTAGGATAGACAGCAGGTTCAGGAGTGGCTCAAGACTTGGGACAGGGGTCCCCCAGTAAGAGAGGGAATCACTGAATAAGAATAGGGAGTCTGTGTGGAGGGAAGAGCATTGTGTAGAACACAAAGATACAGAGTGGATATGGCTAAATGCATCCCCTCCATGAGTTTCCTATGGCAGCACAACTACTGGAAGGGACAGAGAATCCACACAGGCATGACAAATGCAAAAAAAAAAAAAAACCTTTTGTCACCTCTCAATTACCTGCCTGTGAATATGAGGTCACAGCTGTTGATAAGTGACAGGAAGTAAATTTATCATGCTGTATACACCGGGTCATACCCACCATACCCAATGCTTCACCATCTATGTCTACACTATAAATGAGTGTAGACTTCACTGTAAAGGTGGATGTTTTAATCAAGACTTAAACATTGAGACTGTGTCTGATTTGCTTGCATGCTTTAGGAAGTTATTCCATTGTACAGGAACTGTGTGAAAAACCAGTGAGGATCTTTGAAATTCTGGGGACAAATAGATAGACTGCATCATGAGAATGAAGTTACCTTGTAGGCTTGTAAGGCAGAAGCTTGTCTGATAGATACACTGTTGCCAGTCCGTGCAGCGCTATGACAATTAGAAGCAGAACCTTAAAATTAGACTTACGTTTAATGGGTAGCCAGTGAAATGGTGCTTGTGCAAGGGTTATGTTCATACTGCTTTGCTGTATTCAAAATACAAACAGCAATATTCTGAACCAGTTTAGGTTTTTCAGTATTAGAGAAGATGTGACAAAACATGCATCAGTTTCTCTGCATAGTCTAATGAATAAAGTGCCTGGTTTCCGCAATATGGCAGGAAAACCACTCTGGATTAACATAAAGGTCTTGCACAGGGACTGATATAATGTCCGGATGCTACCTTCTGCGACAGTTTGTAATTGCGTTGACACTTTCTACGGAAACCGTTGTTAAGCTTGGCAATAGAACGAACAGTAACCATGTTGCACTCGACACAACGCAAGTCTGTGATGCGCACCGTAGTCGATTCTTACTTTATTGCTGTGATAATGAATCTAGCGGATGTTTCGGAGTTTGTAGTCCTGGTCCTGAAACGGACTCAGGGTAATGAATTAATAAATAAATAATCTGAAAGTGAAAAGTAAGTTCAGCAGTGGTAACTACAGCGCGCGTCGGGATCAAACAACAAACCTGGTCAAAATTAAAATCTTTTGTCATTGTCGGGTCAATGAGCGTGGTTCTTTCTTCTTCTTTTTTTTCTTTTTTTTAATATCGTAATTAAGATCGTATATCATACTTGAAATAATCTCTCCAGAGCTTTGATAATAATGATATTGATGATAATGACAACGACGACAATCTAGTTGTAATTTTACAGCTGACCTGCGGAGACAGATTTGGAGAAGTGCCATATTGAGGAAATTTAAAGCAATATTCGCTTAATTCTTCTCTTTGTCTACCAGTAGGCGCTCAAAATAACTATAGACGGTGCACATGTTGCTGGGTTTGATGACAGCTATAATCTTATCAGACAGAATCTGACGGAACAGAAAACGGCAGCTTGCCAGATCTTTGGGAATATTTTGACAATATCTATGCCATTTTTTGTGTAATTATTATTATTATTAAATTATTATTATTAATATTATTGTTGTTGTTGTTGTTGTTGCTGTTGTTGTTGTTGTTGTTGTTGTTGTTGTTGTTGTTAGTAGTAGTAGTAGTAGTAGTAGGCTAGTAGTAGTAGTAGCAGCAGTAATAGTAGTAGTAGTATACTAATAGTACTCTGCTGCTACGGCTTTTTTTAGCCTTAACTGTAAGTGCACGTGTCTAACACTACAATACAAATAGAACAATAAAAAAGTTTCCAGACCAGTAGGTTCAACCTGGTTCAACTGTGCAGTGCTTAACAAGAGTTTAAACCTCAGGTGTATCTCAGGTTTAAACTCCTAGATCAAAGAACTGCAAATAACTCAACCTTTTACCTTCCGCACCACACGTGACAGATTTACGGTATCTATTGGTACACCGCTCTCAAAAGCAAGCGACGTACCTGACGTTGATGTAACGTGTCAACTGTAGGCCTAAATGTTCTTTCGGGGTTTTAATTAAGCGATATGCATTTATTGCTTTTGTGAGTGGAATTTGTTTCATTTAAGTTTTTTTTTAATTAATTTGAACTTTTACATTCTTTAAAAGGATTTTTCACACGACACACCTGATCTCGCCTGACGGCACACCGTTGGGAAACGCTGGTCTAGAGGTTTGAATATGAGATTTGAACTCCAGCTAAGCACATGGCAATTAACAAGTATTGTCTGTGCTACGGATGCCATATGACCCCTAAGGTGACCATAGTGACTACAGTTTTGCACTAGCAGTTTCTGAACGGGCCATAAAAACCATTAGCTTACCGACGGCACATCAGGAGCTTGTGGGTGGGGCCGCTGAAACGTCCCGCTACCGCCACCTGCTGACAGTCTATTGAAGATTTTACAATCTTTACAATCTTTCAGCCAGAAAACTTTCCACAACTACCAACCCCCAGAGAACTCTATTTTTCCTTCTGCGTAATCGTTTTAAATTTTATTTTTTA
Source organism: Anguilla rostrata (assembly GCF_018555375.3). NCBI lineage: Eukaryota > Metazoa > Chordata > Actinopteri > Anguilliformes > Anguillidae > Anguilla > Anguilla rostrata. Next base: position 16,837,693 of record NC_057938.1, on the reverse strand, counting down.
TTTGCTGGTTATTTCCCCCTGGCTTATTCCTTCATTCTAATAATAAAAACAACATGGATAGTACTTATTATAAATATAACCTATAGTGTGTTGATTATTCCAGATACATTTGAATTAGTACACGACGACTGAAACTATGTTGGAAACCATCTGGGTATCTCATTAATTTACGTTCATTTTATGGCTGTACAAAATAATACTGCTTAACAAAACCGGTAAGAGAGTTTGTATTAAAATCTAACCGCTGTATTATCAGTAATTATCCACCCATGTGGCAGCCGAACACATCTTTAACTAACAATAGTTTTATCCATAAAATATGCCATTGTAATCAGTGTCACTCAAAAAAGTGTTTCGCATCCGTTTTATAATGATATGAGCATCCCGAAAGAGTAGACATCTGTCGGCACCCCAGGTTGCTAAGTAGTTGTCAGGCCTAGAGGTGGCATTAGTGCCCTAACTGATAAAGACACCCTCGTGGGCTGGGCAACATGGGTTCAATTTAGCAGATGAGCGAAAAGCAACAGCGATTGGCTTACCAAAACAAATTAAAGAGACATTTAAACTCACATTACACTGTCATAATGCACACATCCCCGTTTTCCCAAATGAAATTAAATCAAACAGGTTGAACACAAACTTCCATATGTCGTCTGAGTGAAATGGTATTATATAGCCTAGTCATATGCTATGCGCAGTAAAATGTCCAGTGTTAATTAAACTCTAACGGTTTTAATTCAACTCTTAACAGATAAAATGTGGTCCCACTTTGACTGACTGTCATGTGATATGACTAGCCCTTTACCTGAACCTTTCTAATTCCTCTGAATTGTAGGTATGTAGGCTGTCCAAATACAGTATTGTTTATGTAAATAGCTTCATACGCATAATTATATTGACTACATGAAACTCAAATCAAGCAGTTAAACTGTTCTCGGTCTCATGGAGCCACTGAACTTGAGTCCACCGAAGGTAAGTCTAAAATGTAAAGTCGCACAATTTAAGACCTAGCCTATAATTTTCTTGCAAATGATTTTCCGTTTAAAGATTAGAGACAACCACATTTTCCGTGCGGGTGCGTCTCTCTGTGCGCGCTCTCAGAAGGAAGCGTTTGAATAACTTAACCCCTGTCAGCGGGTGGGTGTATTCAGTAGGCTAGGTATACACATTCAGAACGGAGAAATGTTTAGCACTGTGTATGATATCTCCTATAAGACTAGGCTGGTGAAATATCGGTAACTTGAATTGAAACATGAAGAGTGCTTGCGTAAAATGCATATTTGCCTTATATTTCATTCTGAAATATATACGGTTGCCAAACTGCTGTCATAAGAAACTCTTTATCTGTACCCTACCAACAATGTACATTCTTTCATTTTCATGGGGGCAGTTCATTCAAGTATTGATTACGAAAGTGCGAAATTAATCGAAATTCATCGAAGGATGCGGTCCTAACGTCACTATTTGGTGGGATACGTTCAGCACGTGATAGTCCTCAGTAGTACAGCACTGCACTTTCAAACCACTTACACTTTTAAACTCTTCTATCCGTAAGAATTTTATGTTAAATAAATTGTGTGTGAGAGAGAGAGCGAGAGAGAGAGAGCGCTACCTTCATATTAGTGTTCTTTATGATTCAGATGTCTGTTAGAATTGTTTCTGATTATTTGAAATCGTATGCATTGTGTTAGCTATGTTAACACTGACCGGTGCATCAAACAGCAAAGGAGACTGTAGCCTACCTACCTGAACCTACCTTGGGTCATTTAAAGATACACACCATTCCATCATACAGTACATGATACCATTTGCAAAGAAACCCCACAATTTGACAAAATCAACAAGTAGCTTTATTCTCAAGGCCTCATTGTTGGTAAATCAGGTAATATAATGACAATCGCCCGAAGCTAAACGAGATTATATGTATTAAATGCGTAAATTGGCCTTCATAGGCTATACATAGGCCACATGTATGTATGGACATTTGTATGCATGTGTTGAATTATTTATTCATATAGGGATTATTAATGTTAATTGTACCATTTCCGTATCATAACTGCTAACATAAATCAAACCAACGGAGGCCTGCATATTTTATGTTCCTAACACTGTCTTAAGTTGCTATCCGTCACAATAAATCATTTACATGCTTCCCGGGAGCTTTCTGCACTCGGTGCACTGTGACTGAGAGCTCCTGCCCTTATTTTTAACGTCTGTTTAGTTACAGCTTTTTCAGCTATTTTCATTTCATTTGCTGCCTATTCCTCTTGCCTTTGGTTCACATCTCGACCCGGTTCACTTTTTCAGTTTGTTTGTCTGGTTTTCTTTAAAAAAAGAAAGAAAGAAAAATTCTTACTGTACACGTGAAAAAAAAAAAAAAAAAACAACTGTGCCATAATTCAGAAGAATTTCTATTTAGTTAGAACTCCAGGCTACATATAACGATTAGCCTTGGTTGATTTTTTCTGTTGGTTTACATATATTTTAATCTGCACATAAATCAGTCGGATTTTTGCGTACATTATCTATGATTCATGATCCAGTATTTAAAATACATTTATTATAATCGGTAGCCTACTGTATTTCCATTAACCTCAACCTGTAATCCATGCTGATTCAGCTCTTCCATATGCTACTGTAGGGAAATAATAATAATAATAATAATAATAATAATGATAATAATAATAATAATAATAATAATAATAATTCCAGTCATACATAGCAGAATTGAGTTTAGAATATTATTTCTAACGGGTGTCTAAATTAGCAATGCTAAGTTAAGAATTTTTGGAGGAAAAATATACCATGTATGTTATGTTGTCATCTTCTATGTTTTGTCGCATTTGCAGGCTTTTGACAAACCAGCAAAATAGTTTTGTACAGAATGAAGGTGTGTACGTGATTTGAGCAGTGATGAAAGTGACAACATTTACGGAGACGAGTTCCAGCACCCAGGGGGTCCCATCAACCATAGATGCCCCATCAACCACATAATCTGATCTAAGATCGACCTGCACAGCGTTAATTGCCTATTCTTAAAAAATCAACCTAGTCCAATGCTTTTTTTTTTTTTTTTTTTAAAGAAAAGCAACCACTGTCACTGATATTGGCTAAACCCACATCAGCAGTAGGCTATACTTACCTCAATTTACAATTTTTACAACCTTTTACAACCTACAACAAGGTGAAAATATTATTGGTAATCGCTTTTTCGGCGTATCCAGCCAAGAAAAACATATGCATTTTTTTTACTCCAGGGGAAGACCTATAAATAAGTTTTACTTCAGGGCAAGAGCTAATCAGCTTAATCTGTGAGGTGCTCAAAAATAGTAAAAAAAAAAAAAAAAATAGAATAAAATTAAGTATTACTATAAAACATACAGGCATATTTTGCATATACGGGTAATTTGTTTTTTTCTTATGAAATGTGTGTCTGGGGGGAAGCTGCTGAACTACTGTTCTTTCGCTATTTAATAAAAGAAACAAACTTTATATTGATTTATAATGATAAGCTAACAGAATTAATTAATTTAAATCCCCGAAAATCTGCATTTTTGCACAGTAAAGAATGGTCAAAGCGTGCGGGTTTTATTGCGTATTACTAGCCTTCTGGAGACTAGTTTGATTTGACACACTGTAGTTTTTCGACTACACATCCTATATTTTTTATACAGCATACTCCCGGGTAAAAAACAACGAAATATAATCCCTCAGAACAAATACAATTGGAACCTGAATGATGAGTACAACTAACCCAGACGAGTTCACGTGAACAAAGCGTTACATTATTTTCCCATAAACCCATCATGGTTATAGGGCATGCATGGAGGTATTAGTATAAGCAAATGCTATTAATTAAGGTGGTATATTAATTCGTTGAAATGGCCAACATAAATCAGAAACCATGAATAAATAAGAAAACTCACTCATTTAAAGATGCAACACGTCCAACTGCAGTCTAATATAGATAAAGTGTCGTGTTATATTCTAGTTATGAAAACCACAACAATACAAGGTGTTATATGGGGTATTTTCCTTAAATGAACCTAAGAAACGCATTATTTTCGTTAAAATGTGTTATTAAACATTTGTTGAAATTGTTTTATACATTAATTTAAAAAAATAGAAATTTCTGAAGCTGACATTTCTGCGGTCCGCATGTGAAGTTGGAGAGAGTCATTTTTTGGTTAACCCACATGATAATTGGTGTGTGCAAATTGAAACTAAAATGTAGTTCAATTTAGGTTTAATATAGGTCAATTCATTTGTTATATGGACATATCATTTTGTGTTATACCATTATTACTAGCATTGAAGCTATATCTTTTTTTATCAATGCAATGTCATTCTTTTCATATCAGTCTGTGGGAATTTCAGATAATTCATTCTAAGAATTGAAAATTGATACAGGTATACAGATTGAGTAACCAGATGAAGATGAAATGAATTGATTGAGTGAAGTATGAATGGAAGTTAATGGATGACTTTTTAACTTATGGATTGATAGGAAATGTCTGTGATATTTAAAAGGTTCAGAACCGAACCTAACATAAACAACAGGAAGGTAATGATGCATACCAGCATATTAGTATTTTCAATAACATCTTCAACTCACTTAAACTAATGTACTTGTTTCATTCACATTTATCTACACTAGTCTCCAGGACCCAATGCATTCTTCTTTTGTTTTAGTAATGAATTAATTGTAGGGAACTCTTATGTGTCTATCTGTTTTTTTTTTTTTTGAGTAATCAGAAAGTAACACTGGCTTCTATTCATCACTCAATATTAACAGTAAAGGTGTCCAATCTTATCTGAAAAGGGCCCGGGTCGGTACAGGTTTTTGTTCTAGCCCAGCACTAAGACACCTGATTCTACTTATCAAGGTCTTGACTGAATCAGGTGCCATAGTGTGGGGCTTAAACAAAAACCTGGACCAAATTGGCTCTTTTCTGGTAAGATTGATCACCCCTGGTCAAGAGGGAAGCCCGCCCCCTACTAGCCTTCCGGCACCAATTAAATATTTTAATCCAAGCCAAACCCTGCTTAGATTTGTACGTTCAAGTTGAAAATGCTATCACATGCCATGGATTTGAAGCAGGTTTTTCACTATATTTTTCAATGTGTACATTTCTCGCTTTTCGTGTGTTGGTCTCACACAGTATTTATATAGGCCTACAAGACATCTGCACAGTCACAAAGAACCGTTTGTAAGAATGGCCTGGAGCTGGCAAATAGGTGCACATATTGTCACATGGATTCTGGCTTTAAATGGACAACATTGACGTGGATTTCTTTGTATGCACAATTACGATGAAATATGTGCATATAAAGGCTTTATAAATTAGACCAATGGTTTAAGCCAGTTGAGTGTAAGGTTTAGTTTTCAAATTCTAGAAGGATCTCAGACCATTTCATGTGAATTCACAACACAACATTGCACATGATGTTATTGATAAATAAAGGAAATGAGGGCAGAGTGCATTGGCTGCACTGAATGAATGCCTAAGAAAGCACAATTTTCTCCATAGCCTGACCAATCCCTCTTTCTCTGAAAATGGAGGCTTCTCATCCTTTGCAATGCTAGTTCTAAACACGGCCTTGTATTTGGGTCTTTGCACATGTGCTTTGCACATTCTGGTTCAAGCTGCAAAGTTTTATAAATATACTTTCACACAATATTCAGTTCAAACATTTATTTGGCCAAATAGGAGAGTTCGCACAGAGAAAAAAACAGTTTCTGCATGAAGGCACTCTGAACACTAGAGAGCCTTCTCTTTTATAAACTTACACTTCTTAGGCGTGTCTCACAAAGTATAATCTTCTTCCCCTCCCTTACATCCTTCAGTTGAGCACAACACATCTTTTAAGGGAGGGGTGAGAGGTACATTTGTAATTTCTTGTTTACTGTTTCTTATTGCTGTGGCTAAGCATAATTTTTCAGATTCTCAACATGAACACATTGCCATACATCTATGTATGGTTAGGCCTGACTAAAATGGATAGATTTTTGGACTTTTTGCATCTCATTTTCTCAGTGGCATCTGTTCACTTAATGTGAGGTAATTTTGCTAATTTTGCTTTGGCAAATTGTTCCTCCAACCTGCAAAATCATTTTTGCAGAGATTTTTGTGAACTTTAAAAAATGAATGCCTTTAATTTTGGTTGATGGCAACATCAGCGGAGCTATGTAAATTGTACTTTAATGAGATTTTGCTACAGGGGATTATCTGCTACTGACAGCAGTGGTGAAAAAAAAGTATATATATTGGAAACATTTGTGAGCTATGATTCTGCACTGACGATTAAAGCCAGTCATGTGACTCAGAGACCATGGGGGTTGTGGGGTGAAAATGGACAGGCAGCAAATGAGGCTCGGGTATGTTCAGTGTGACTACCTATTACTTGAAAGAAAATGCATTTTTCGCAGTGGGACAAAACTTAGACTGTCTGACAAATGGACATGTTTGCTATATCTGAAGTTACGGTGCATAACTGGAAAAAAAACAGCAGTTGGTCAATCAGAAGTGTAATCATATGTGAATGGTAGGTAAATGGTAGGTAGAAAAAGCTGTATGCTTGGGGCTTCAAGTCCCCTTTTTAAAACAGAAGACAATTTATACACAATTTTGTCTGCAGGTATGCATGTAGGTCTGTGTAGGTGTGGTCTGCAGGTGTGTGTGTAGGTCTGTGTAGGTGTGGTCTGCAGGTATGTGTGTAGGTCTGTGTAGGTGTGGTCTGCAGGTGTGTGTGTAGGTTTGTGTAGGTGTGGTCTGCAGGTATGTGTGTAGGTCTGTGCAGGTGTGGTCTGCTGGTGTGTGTGTAGGTCTGTGTAGGTGTGGTCTGCAGGTATGTGTTTAGGTCTGTGTGGGTGTGGTTTGCAGGTATGTGTGTAGGTCTGTGTAGATGTGGTCTGCAGGTATGTGTGTAGGTCTATGTAGGTGTGGTCTGCAGGTATGTGTGTAGGTCTGTGTAGGTGTGGTCTGCAGGTATGTGTGTAGGTCTGTGTAGGTGTGGTCTACAGGTATGAGTGTAGGTATGTGTAGGTGTGGTCTGCAGGTATGTGTGTAGGTCTATGTAGGTGTGGTCTGCAGATATGTGTGTAGGTCTGTGTAGGTGTGGTCTGCAGGTATGTGTGTAGGTCTGTGTAGGTGTGGTCTGCAGGTATGTGTGTAGGTCTGTGTAGGTGTGGTCTGCAGGTATGTGTGTAGGTCTGTGTAGGTGTGGTCTGCAGGTATGAGTGTAGGTCTGTGTAGGTGTGGTCTGCAGGTATGTGTGTATGTCTGTGTAGGTGTGGTCTGCAGGTATGTGTGTAGGTCTGTGTAGGTGTGGTCTGCAGGTATGAGTGTAGGTCTGTGTAGGTGTGGTCTGCAGGTATGTGTTTAGGTCTGTGTAGGTGTGGTCTGCAGGTATGAGTGTAGGTCTGTGTAGGTGTGGTCTGCAGGTATGTGTGTTGGACTGCCTTTAAAATAAGCCTGAGTTGGTCTGGGCTACCAGAGACACAGAATGTTCACTTACAGTAGTAGGCATGGTGCATTGAGATCCTGCAAATATAATGTAAAATAAGAATTAGTTATTAGAGCATTGTTATTGCTCCCATTAATGTGATCAGTACAAGCAATGTTATATTAAGGGTAAATCCAGAAACCATATTTTTTTTAAAGTGAAATGACAGCACTTTTTATTTGAGAAAGCAAAGCATCTACAATATATCATGTGTTGTTTTCTTTAACAGACATAGTCTGGAGGTCATTTAGATGATTTCTGAACTTGCCAAACTGTGTGGTTGAAGACAAATAAACTGGACTGTGTATATAAATACTAAAGTTTTCATTTTATTACAAGGTTTCAATGTTGATTTAATCCAGGTCAGTGTCTTTAAATATTGTCATTATCACACAAACATTTATTTGTATGCGTTTTCTTTCTGGCTCCATTCTGCCGAAAGTTAGAGTTATTGTTTTCACTATGCGAACATGATGTGTGGGCAATACCCTAGTCTTATCTACCTTTAAGAAATCCCTACCATTCATCTTCCCATTTTCAACAAAATGTTAAGAGCTTGTGTGTTTCCATATGTCTTCCATGTTGTAGCCTTAAAGCAAATGACACCACTTTGAGTTGTTTGATGCTGTCTCTTATGAAAAACACTCCATCTCTTCAACCTGCATCATCTTTGTGAGATATGAGAAACATTCTTTCCTCAAAAGAAAAAAAAAGGCCTCATTTACAAAACTTGGACTTTGTCCTGTTCTTGTAGAGCTGAGACATGTGTGAAACACTTCAGCGCTCTAGTCTTTGGGTTGCTCTGCTGTGTTTTGTGGTGTGTTCGCACAAGCACATGCGAAAACCATTTTCTTTCAATATGACCTTGTGCTTTTCCATACGCCATAACTAGAGTGACTGTGGTTCCAGCGTGGGCGGTGATTTAAAATGAATGAATTGAATCCTGACAAGGAGGACCATATTGCAGGGCACAACCATTGACGTGTGGTTGTCATCCAGCCCTAAAGCTTTTTTATTTATTTTGATTTTTTGGCCCAAAGTGACACGCTGAATGAGACTTTGTGATCTGTGCCATGACTGGTTCCAGAAATAAATCACGCACCCGTCAGGGGAGCTGGGTATTCAATGGGGTGAGTGGACACCTCTTGTCTTGCGGTGCCGAAACTCCCCGTCGAGATGGCGGCCTGTGTCATGGTGATGCACATCATGCCAGACTCCCACAGGGCTGCGAGCCAAAAGCCACCCGTACCTCACGTGGGCGTGGCAAAGCGCTATACGCTAATCCACCGACACTCTACAAATCTGAAATGAGAGAGCGACAGAGAACATGCTGTACCTAAAACAGGAACAGTAAAGCAGTACATGCTCATCAACAACTATTTTTAACACAGAGACAGAGATAAAGAGAGAGAGATAGAGAGAGAGAGAGAAAGAAAGAAAAAAGAAAGAAAGAGAGGCTGTCTCACCATTCCCTCCACTGCACTTTCTCAAACTGCATCCCTGGGTATTTGCCTGTATCACCCATTAATTGGTGTACCTGGGCCAGTTGCATCTGCAAGCAACCTGCCCACAGCCCAGTAAAGTGCCCTATCATTGATGGTCATAGGACTTACATGACAAGTGTCAGTAATGTGACAAGTTCCCAAGCAACAGCTTGTAGTCAAAAGGCCGTTTTCCCAGTCAGATGCTCCTCTGCAGTGAAAATAGTTTGACCAAGAGTCTCCAGTGCTCCATCGTGTGCAGAGGTGCTGACCAGAAAATTATTTTTTATTGTGGTTTTAATATGATTGAATGGGCAATTCTGGTTTGTGAAAACTATCAAGTGGTGCATTATTAGGAAACTGAAGCTATTGTAATTATCTGATGAGTGAGCACAACACTAGGCTCATTTTAAAAAAGAATTTTACATTATGACATAGATTTCAGTTTTTTATAATTTCACATTCCATTAGACAAGACCAAAAAAGGGGAAAAATGCTAATTTCTCAAAGTTGACAGTTGGAGACATACAGTTGGTTGGTAAAAACAGAACAATGTGACCCCAGGCTTGTGGACAGACAACCTATACTCATTTTTCTGGATTCAAAAGATATTAAAAATGTTGCAGCAATGTCCTTATTGAAAACATTTTTGGAGTGAGATTATGTGGTATCCCCCCAGAATAATGTTAGTCATAAAACAAGTTTTTTTCCCCACATTTATCATATTTAATATTTCGGTAGACCAGATTTCTTTTTACAGATCTCAATGTAGCAAACCTGAAACAAATCTACTTAACAATTTGCCTGTTGTATGACTAAAATTACTTTTTTTTCTACTAACAGAGATAAATTAATTGTAGTAATACATCACTTTGTTATACCATATTGATAAACATTGAAATTTATGTAAGTCTTACGTGAGTCATCGGTTGCCCTTTAGATTTTACATTCAGTTTCACCTCTTAAAATTATTATTTATTTTTTAGTAGACAAAGCGATCCTTTTACTTTAAATAAGAATACAGCCACCCATTTGCAGATCAATGGAGATGACAGTGTTTCAGAGTAACCCTATAAAAAAAGAAAAAGAAAAAGAAAAACTTAGCAGTTTTGCATCATTAAGTTTTAACGGCGCTACACTGTTTTTCTGTCAAATAAAGAATCTCTCAGATCTTGTTTAAAGGGAGCCAGTTGTGATCACAGCATGTCTGTCCAGAGAATTTAGCACAAGGAATCCTTGTAAAGTAAATATTCCAGGCACTCCTCCACCCCCCCACTCCCCCCACATACACTCCCACCTCCAACTGCCCCAACAAAAGCCCGTTTCACAATGCCACCAACTCAACAAAGTGATGTCTGCCATTCCCCCAATGTGTGGTATAATGGGATTAATCATGTGAACAGCACATTTGGTGTGAAAGTCCATGTGTCTTTTAGTTTTTTTTTTTCTTTCTTTTTTATGATGTTACTGTGGAATATTGAGAGACAGGCTCTGATGAGCTACCATTTAGCTGACTATAATTTTTCCATTTTGAAGGGATGAATGGGTTTGCATTCGGAGGCCAAACAGATGCACGTTCTTGACAGCAGGGTTTTAAGTGAATCATTGAAAATATACCTACCGGCAAATGTGGAAAGTCAAGCATTTTAACCACATAAGTGACATCAATTTATTCAAATGTAAAAGTGTCAATCATGAAAAGTTTCTCCAAACTAATCTAACATACCCTATACAAATAGCCACGCACTCAAATACAAACTGTACATGAGTACATTTTTTGAACAGGGACAGATACTATTTGTACATTGAGATGCTATATTTGTATTGCAAAATAGACTTCACTTGTTGTTTACATATAAAATAATTGCCGTGTCTTTATTTCCTTCCAGGATATTTTACCATTGTTTTAAAGTGAACCATTGTTTCGGTTTCCCAAATAAGTCCCGTATTTTCATAATTTGACAAATATGTGTTTTACATATCACTTTAATTGCTTCAATGTTTATCATACACTCCACAAAGCTCTGCATTTCCCTGGCATTACGGAGAGTAAGGGCCAATTATAGGTACAGCTATCTGTACACTTGATGAGTTCTGCTTCTCCTTCATAGTTTGATGAATAAGAGAAGGAGTTCAATCCTACATTATATATGGTAATTAAAGTGAAAAATCTTGTCACTATGCAAATCCTTAATTGGACTCCAAGTGAGAAATTCCACAATCCCTCCTTAATAACAGGAGATGACTGGGGACCAAAAAACAAAGCAAGCCAAATCGCATTTTTTTTTAAAGTTCAATCAATCACCAAATGGAAAACAACCAATTTGGCACAGCTTGTTCAGGGAATCTTAAGAGCCAGGTAATGTTCTTTTAATCATTGCACTACAAAATGAGTCCCACTTTTGTCATAACATTGAAACAAAAGAGGCACATGTTTTGAGGATAATATTTATCAGGAAGTTACAGTATAGGACTTTTAATAAGGCAATATGTGCATTGCTTGCTCTGTCAGCCCAAGTATGTATACAAGCAAAGCAAAATCTCCACTGTCTTTACAAATGAAAGCTTCTCACAATAAACGCATATGCGCATCATCTGACTGTTTTGGTTTTTTAAATATTTCTTGGAAATTCTGAATGTAAAGATATCTATTCCGGTTTTATTTTCTTTTCTAGAATGCACATATGCACTTGCTCAGCCCTTCCCCGTCAAAGATGAAAGTGCTTGCCGGTGTCGACTTCTTCCTCATTATGCACAATTTCCCACCATCTGTGAACTGTTGTAAACCCACCTGCTTTGTTTTAGGCCTCCGAAGCCATTTTTAACAATGTGCACAGCCACTCTGTGGGCTCAGATATCTGTGTGGCTGGAAGAGTAATACACTTTTCAGTCAGAAGGGTCCCTCAGAACATTTCTGGAGCCCTTGCTGCCATTGATGACTTTAAAGATTGCGATTATGGTAAAATTCTCTGCACGGTACAAAATAAATGGACTTAGAACAGCACATAGAACACACGAGAATGCTTAACTGAATCACTCAAAGGGGTCTTCATCCCTCCCTATTTTGCGATTAACCTGACCGATGTGTATAGGCCTGCTATCATCAAATTCTTAGTTTTGCATAATTAACTAAAATAAATATACACAATAGAGGTGAGTTTGGACCTCTATGGAATGTAAATTGCAGTGCACTTGTCCTTAATGTTGGGCGTTACTCTTCTGTTCCTTACATGTAGTATTTGTGATAGGACAAAAGGGGAATAGCGCTTGGATCAAATAGAAGCCTAATTCAATCCTTGGCCAAAAGTACACAAAAACCAACGAGGGCCAACAGTTCTCTCAGATGCTGTGTCAGCAGTGTGACAGTAGAGGACTTTCCCAGAGGGATGACTGCTTCTTTTAGCCAGTGGGGAGGGGGGGGGGGTGGCCTGTGGGTCCCAGATGTATTTGCTTCCTTTGAGGGGAATGACAACGGCCACACTCCGTCCTGCTGAGTCCCTCTGAAATCAGAGACCCTTGAAGTAGAGACCGCTACGTCAAGTCTATCTCCAAGTCTGTTCAGGGCTGAGATTCTGAACATCTCTTGTCGCATTGAGATATTTCAGACAGCCTGGTCAGACAGCGCTCCTGGCCCCACCGTGTCCCACCCCCACCCCCCCCTCCCTAAGACCACCCCAGATTGGTCAGGGACCCCTGCATACACCTGCCGTAAAAACTTAAAAACTACAGTCCCATCTCCTGCTTTGAAGTGTTCAAAGCATAGCAGACTGACCTTTGATGCGGCCTGGCGCAAACATGTGTTGCCCCCATGTATAAATGGACTTCTCCACAGACCCGGTACAAGGCTGGCCAGCTCCACATGGGAGATGTGAGGGCCCGTGAAAGCTTTCGTCCACCCTCTCCCACCAATAGGGGTCATCTGGAGGGCCGAAACCGGATTGGAAATAAGTTTGATTGACAGCCCATGACCCTCTGCGAGTTCATTCCTTCTCATCTCTCTCACCTTCATTCTAAAACATGACTAAACTTGGTTTTATATATTGACCGACCAGCCAAAAAAAGTGGAAAAGTTCTTTGTACAGTGCTTTGGTCAGATTCTTAGCATTCATTCATTTTCTCTAAGCTGTTGGTTTCAGTGGAGGAGAAAATATGAAAATGGGGTATGCACATTTATAGAAATGTCATTGCCCTGAAAAATTAGATAGATAGATAGATAGATAGATAGATAGATAGATAGATATTTACTTATCTACTTGATCGTTCTGTTTATATTGTAATATAGCATATAGTAATATAGTATTACAAAATTAATTGTAATACTGGCAAATATTTGTGCAATTAATATTTCATTTTATTCCCTTATGTAATATCTGGGCATTGCACCGGTTTGTATTCTGTCCACTCTCTAAAGGTCCTCAGTTATGTTTGTTGCTCTTTTTTGCTATAATTTCCCTTTACATCACATTAAACAAGAGCACTTGACAAATTAATACACAATCAGAGAAACTGTCTGAAGAAATGTTACCCTTGTATAATGAATTTATTGCACATTAAAGAGATAGCTCACCCTCTCAATGAATATTTTTATTTGTTTTTTTTACCCTTTCTTGGAAATGTCTTTAAGCACACAAATAACGGCTCTCTACAGCATTTTCTCAGATTTTATTTGTCTACGAAAATATCTTACGAGACCAGTTAATATGGATAATGCAATTCATTAGGCACTTTAGCTTGTAGACAGGTTTCTTGTGAAATGAAAATTACTTAAGCGGTTATTTTGTTATGGACATAGTTGTGGTTGCATTTATATCCTCCTAATTGCTCATTTTTACTGTCACGTTTTTTATATATTTATTTATTTATTTATTTTTTTGCAATGTCAGAGAAAGCCAAACTTGTTGATTCCCCAGCGATACATCTCCGTTCATTAAGGAAACAATGCCTTGTAAAGCTGGTCTGCTAGATTGACCAATTTGGGAAAAAGAATTATCAGCTAAAAAGTTATTTCTCATGGTAGAAAAATGAATAACCTTTCATTTTAGGGTGAACTATCCCTTTTCAATTACCAGACCAGAATGGAACATCTGGTTCTGCTAATTGCTGTTCTGAAAGAAATATTTAAGAATGTGGCATGTTCGACACCTCTCTTTGAGGAAAATAAACTAATTGCCAGACTTTCATCAGCAGTCAGACTTGCGAGGGTCAATCACATCACCTGTGCTTGGTACATTAAGCTTATAACTTTCTCTGG